>NW_017670523.1:104279-327668 GCF_001879085.1 Nicotiana attenuata
TGAACTAAGCGACTAACTGACACACACCCCCCACCCCCCCACCCCCCACCCACACACACACACACACACACATACATAGAAGAGCAGAAAGCGGCTGTATTTCCGGGAAACAATTATTAAGAGACATTTGCTAAACAAAGAAGAACATTTATAAAAGCCATTCCAAAGCATCAATTATTGAGCTTTAGGGAAGTCTCAAGACATTCCTATTAAAGAACTGCAATCTATTATTTTTATAGTTACTTTATGCTTTCAAAATCTGGCCAATTAACCACCAATAGTCACATTAATTTTCACTCACAGCATCACATGCAAACTGAGACAGACAAGAGATCCATGAAGGAAAACTTCAAGGGTATAGATTTTATTTCAAAAAAGAAAGAAAGAAAACTTCAAGGTATCTTTACAAATTGTGAATGTCGAAAAGTACATAGTTTGAACTTTTCAAATCTCAGCACAGGTTTTCTACTGTGTAAAAATCCAAAATTACCATCTTTCAAATGATTTTCTATGGTAATACTTTAGCAGACAACAAATCCATAAAGAAGCTATTTGTGATGAAGTGGTCAACGAGGCTAAACCACATAAATTATCCGCCTTCAGCATCTGATAACTTTCTCCAAGAGGAATTTAACTCATTCCTTATTTTTCAAGAGTAGGCACAAATTGAATGTGAAGCAAAGCTTCTCGTAGTAATTCCTCCGTATCAGAAACAACTGCCAGTAACTTCAAGAGCCATAAAATCAAATTTCAAAACATGTTATTGGACTTCTGCTAATGCTGAGGAAATTGTTAAGGCTTCTAGTACAGGCTGACTTTCTTCACTTGAGGTTTCCATTCTATACGACTTACAGCTGAAGTAGAAAACTGTACTCATCATGGAGTCGATAAGCATCACAAACGAGTACAATAGTACCAAAAGAGGCCCTTCCCATAATCTTGAAGATCCATCTCCATAGCTTATTGTCTTCACCCTATGCTCAAACAAACCCTCCACAATCGCCATCCCAATAGTCGATCCAAGAAATATTAGAAGTCCAACTTGTGTCTGCCCCTTGATCAGTGAACTAGACCTAAGCAATGCTTGTGGTCCAGATTCATCCTCTAAAACAGATATCACAATCGCAATGTTGCAGATAATAATAGCATTTGCTAAAATAATCGAGAAAATCATCCCTACTACCATCGCGGGGTACAAGATCAAGTCAGGAGGGAACCCCATGATCGAGAAAGCACTGCTCACGGATACAACAAGTACAATAAACAACGTGAAGCATCCAGAAATCACAGTACTCACCCACAGGTAAGTCACAACAACCCGTTTCCAAATCTTGGTCATAATTACATAAAACTTTTGCGAATCAAATTTTTTCCTCGAGTAAGTGCAATCGACTGAATAAACTATTGCAGCTTTTGACAACAGCGATAAAGTAACATACAAAGGGAAGCACATTACAGCTGAAATGACAACTTCAGAGAACTTTTGACAAGACTGTTTGATAAATGGCTTCAATGGAAGCCCGCTCGATTTGGCAACGAGCAACAACCTTATGGTCAGTCTCTTAACTAAGGAGTGATTAACCAATATATTAGATAAAACAACAGCAGAGACAGGGCAGATTAGCAATGCAGCAATTGCCATGAAACCTATAGAATTATACCTCAAAATTCTCACAGTTTCCCTCAAAATCTCCAGTGCATTCAGTGTCTGAAAATGGTGATCTGTGTGTGAAACCGTATCAGTTAATTCCAAGTCGAAATTTTGAGGATGTGGGCCAGCATTTTTACCTTCATCAGATGTAACAGAGTTCACTCTGGGACTCAATCCACTGGAAATTTCCATTTTTGACAAACCCCAATTGTTCTTTACAAACAAAAAATATTCCACAAGAGAAGCTAAAAATAAAGGAATACAAAAACAAATATGTTTGCTGTGCTAATGCAATTTTACATGACCCTTTAATCAATAGTATAAAAGGGAATTATAAAGAAACCAATCTTAGATCTGTGTCTAGGTATTAGCTCTAAAAAATGCTACCCAGATCTGCATAAGAAAAGCATCATGGCTCAATGTGGAATTGGCAATTTTATACATACAGTGAAAATCGGATGATATTCTTGGAAATAAAAAGGTATTTAAAACGTATATAAGGAGCTGATCTGGATCAGAGGAATGAACAGAAGAAGAGCGAGTGAAAGTGGAAGTGGGGGGAGGGGTATGATTAGAGTTTGATTAAGGAAAGGGATTTATTAGATGGCGAGGGATGAGTGGAAGTATGATAAAATTTGTTGTTTATACGCCCATGGTATTAATCATAACTAATTAATTCGTATTGTTACGTCAATTTATAAGTTAAGATAGATTAATTAGTATTGTCGGCGTATAGGGGATTGTGTAAATATTTCACAAGAAAGTATGGACTTGGGCCTCGTAAGATGATCACGTTTTGGTTTGGAATTTTTACCTCCAGATATAAGAGATATTTACAATTCAATTAAAGGCATAAAAAGAGTCTAAATAATCTAAACCGATCAAATACCACATATAGCCGTGTACCCACTCGTCACCATGCGTACACAACTTTCACATAACATAAATAGCACAATCAACCCATGCCCTAAGGGGTAGTTTCCCACGAGCAAAGTTAGGCAAGATACTTACCTCAAACAAGCCCAATCAATACACTAGAAGCGTTATCCCGCTCAAATCATCATCCGAACGACTCGAAACTAGTCAAAAGCAACTCAAAATCATCAAATAATGTCATAGGAAGCAAACCCAATTGATAAAGATTGATTTTTTACACATTTACCCAAAGTCAACCAAAAAGCCAAACCCAGGCCCGCACCTCGAAACACGACAAAACTGTTAGTAAACTGTATTTGTAAATTAATTCTGGAAAAACAAAGCAGAATAATGTATAAACAGAAAACGTAAAGAGATAAAAATCAATTCGAGCCTACTGAATTCACAGTGTTTCCTTAAATAATTTAATCCCCTCCTAGTACCCAAGGTTATGGATTATTTCCTCCCAGGATAGAACGAATTACACACTGGTGTAGTGGTACTTCAAACCCCCAGTGTTTCAGCGAACACAAAGTTCGGTAGCAAATGACACTTACTGTTGATTTGTTTGATGTTAAAAGTATGCAGAAGAAGGAGGAGAAACGCAGAAAATCGTATTGAAATTCTGAGCAGAATAGTCTTGTATTTATAGCCAAAGTTGGGCTGGAATCTGAAGAGGTGCAATTCTTCAGAACGGCTACGGCCACATCATAAAAGCCATAACATAAATGGCTATTTACTCAACAATAAAGAGGGAAAATTGAAGAGGGTAGTTAATTTTCTGTTACCAAAACAGAAAAGCAGATTGGATTTAATATTAATATTTATTTTAATATTAATATTCTGTTATTAAAATAATTATTTAATAACATTTCTGTTAATATTTTACTATTAACAAATAAACTTGGTCCAAAAAAATTAATCAATCAATCGATCATTTGACCAAATCCGAATCCGAATTCGAAGCCGAAGCCGAAGCCGAAGCCGAGCCGAGCGAGCAACGACGACGATGGCGCGAGGCTTGCCTTCTTCTCAACTCTTTAAGAGCTAGAAGAAGAGCAATTGCTTATATACCCATAAAAACCCTCTTCCTCTTCCAATATGGGACAATGTCCCTTTCCCAAGGGGGAAAACTTAAAATTTCACTCAAAAATTTCATTTCCCTCCATTTCCCATTCACCCTCTTTTAAGTATTTAATATACTTAAATACATAAAACCCCAACAATCCCCCACATGAATGGGGAATGGCAATATCACGGAAACATGCATGAAAAACTGTGTGATTCGCAAGCAAGGATTAATTGCATATGGATAAGTAGGTTCCCTTTGAACTTTCCGTAGTGAACTTATGTCGGATATACTCGATCAATCAGTAGATTTGATATCTTTGAACCGTCGAACTTTGGTGTATACCTAGACAACCATAAGTCACACAACCAACCCTTAACCGTCTTTGGTTCTCATTGTTGTGTTCGTTTCAGCCATGAACACCGCCTGGTTTCATAAGTGCGTAGAGAACTGGCCTTACAAAGTTCTCCTTGAAGCGGCTAACACTTCACACTTACATTGGTGATTCCTAAACGTGTTATCCCGTAGATACACTATTTGATATACCCCGTATCAAATTTAGAAACCATTAAAAAGCCTTAATGTTTTATCCTTGGTACTGAACATTGTCTCATCACGAGAATGGACCAAAAGTTTAGTTGACAATGTTGAACCGTCATTAATGACTTTGTTTGATCTCCTTGAAGCTAGATCTTGGGATCTCCAGTCTTCTAGGTAGAGTTACCGCCACTATGACTTGTTCTCGGCCACAGTCCCATTCCCCTTGATGATTTCTCAACTACCTCTCTAGTTAGGCCTTTTGTAAGTGGATCCGACACATTATCACTTGGCTGTACATAATCAATTGTGATAATTCCTCTAGAGAGTAATTGCCTAACGATTTTATGTCTTCGTCGTATATGACGAGATTTACCGTTATACATGACGCTCCCAGCCCTTCTAATTGCCGCTTGACTATCGCAATGTATACATATTGGTGCCAACGGTTTGGGCCTAAATGGAATATCTTCCAAGAAATTCCGGAGCCATTCAGCTTCTTCAGCGGCTTTATCTAAGGCTATGAATTCAGCCTCCAGTGTAGAGCGGGCAATACAAGTTTGTTTGGACGACTTCCAAGATACCGCTCCTCCCCCAATAATGAATACATATCCACTTGTGGACTTGGAATCAGTTGATCCGGTGATCCAATTTGCATCACAGTATCCCTCAATGACCGCAGGATATTTACTGTAGTGCAAAGCAAAGTCCTGGGTATGTACTAAATACCCCAAAACTCGTTTCATAGCCATCCAATGAGATTGACCTGGATTTCTCGTATATCGACTCAATTTACTTATAGCACAAGCTATATCTGGTCATGTACAATTCATGATGTACATTAAGCAACCCAACACACGAGCATAATCCAATTGTGATATGCTTTGGCCTTTGTTCTTTGCTAATGCAAGATTCACGTCAATTTGAGTCTTTGCAACTTTAAAGCCCAAGTGCTTGAATTTTTCAAGTACTGTCTTAATATAATGAGATTGTGACAATGCCAGACCTTGAGAAGTCTTATGGATCTTAATTCCCAGAATTAAATCAGCAACTCCCAAGTCTTTCATATCAAACTTGCCAGTTAGCATGCGCTTAGTCGCATTTATGTTGGCAATGTCATTACTCATTATCAGCATATCATCCACATATAAGCAAACAATGACTATGTGATTTGGAACATTTTTAATGTACACACATTTATCACATTCATTTATTTTAAAACCATTTGACAACATTGTTTGGTCAAATTTCGCATGCCATTGTTTGGGTGCTTGTTTTAGTCCGTAAAGGGACTTAACAAGTCTACATACCTTCTTTTCTTTACCTGGAACCACAAACCCTTCAGGTTGTTCCATGTAAATTTCTTCCTCCAACTCTCCATTTAAGAAGGCTGTCTTAACATCCATTTGATGAATTTCAAGACCATAAACTGCAGCTAACGCTACTAACGTTCGTATGGACGTAATTCTTATAACTGGAGAGTATGTATCGAAATAGTCAAGACCTTCTCGTTGTCTATACCCTTTGACCACAAGTCTTGCCTTAAATTTGTCAATAGTGCCATCATCTTTTATTTTCCTCTTAAAGATCCATTTAGAACCCAACGGTTTATTTCTAGGATGAAGATCAACCAATTCCCATGTATGGTTGTTCAGTATGGATTCTATTTCACTATTGACTGCCTCTTTCCAAAACAATGATTCCGAAGAAGACATAGCTTCTTTAAATGTTTGAGGCTCTTTTTCCAATAAGAAAGTCACAAAATCTGGTCCAAATGAAGTAGACGTTCTTTGACGTTTACTACGTCTTGGATCCTCCTGGTTAAGTGTACTTTCTTTTGTTTCTTCCCGAGGTCATTTAGATCCTTCACCAATCGACTCACATTCCTTTTTATACGGATATATATTTTCAAAGAACTTAGCATTATCTGATTCTATAACCGTATTATTATGAATGTTGGGATTTTCTGATTTATGAACCAGAAATCGATATGCTTTACTATTAGTCGCATATCCTATGAAAACACAATCAACGGTTTTCGGTCCTAATTTTATCCTTTTGGGTTTAGGAACTTGCACTTTTGCCAAACACCCCCACACTTTAAAATAATTCAAGTTGGGCTTCCTTCCTTTCCATTTTTCATATGGAATGGATTGTGTTTTGCTATGGGGTACTCGATTTGTATTCGGCTAGCCGTAAGAACGACTTCCCCCCACAAGTTCTGTGGCAAACCAGAACTTATCAATAATGCGTTCATCATCTCCTTTAATGAACGATTCTTTCTTTCTGCAATCCCATTGGATTGGGGCGTGTAAGGGGCCGTTGTTTGATGAATAATTCCATATTCTAAATATATTTGTTCAAAAGGAGATTCATATTCACCACCCCTATCACTTCTTATCATTTTGATTTTCTTGTTAAGTTGCATTTCAACTTCATTTTTGTATTGCTTGAATGCGTCTATTGCTTCATCTTTACTATTAAGTAAGTAAATATAGCAATATCGAGTACTATCGTCAATAGTCTACGCGAGATGGTATTGACTTCATATCAGTCAATCTGGAATTCTCTTTCAACTGACTTATAAGGATGTTTAACATACTTAGATTCCACACATATTTGACATTTTGATTTGTCGCATTCAAATTTAGGCAATACTTCCAAATTAATCATTTTCCGCAAGGTTTTATAATTAACATGACCCAAACGTATATGCCATAATTCATTTGACTCAAGTAAGTAAGACGAAGCTGAAATTTTATTATTATTTTCAACAACCATTACATTCAGCTTAATAAGGCCCTCAGTGAGGTAACTTTTTCCTACAAACATTTCGTTCTTACTTATTACAACCTTATCAGAAGCAAAAACACATTTGAAACCATTCTTAACAAGAAGTCCAACAGAGACTAAATTTTTCCTAATCTCGGGAACGTGAAGGACGTTGTTCAAAGTCACCACTTTGCCGGAAGTCATTTTGAGAAATATCTTCCCACATCCTTCAATCTTGGCCTTTGCAGCATTTCCCATAGAAAGCGTCTCATCGGGTCCAACAGGAGCATAAGTAGCAAAAGCTTCTCTAACAGCACAAACATGGCGAGTGGCTCCAGAATCAATCCACCACTCTTTAGGATTGCCCACCAAGTTGCATTCGGAAAGCATGGCACATAAGTCATCAACATCATCATGCTTTTCAACCATGTTTGCTTGACCCTTCTTCTTGTCTTTCTTCGGAGCACGACACTCCGTAGATTTGTGTCCGGCTTTTCCACAGTTGTAGCAATTTCCACTGAACCGCTTCTTGCTTGGGTTGTATTTCGACCCAGAAGCCTTCTTCCTCTTTTTGTTCTCTTCAACAATATTTGCTCCCATTATTGTTGAGTTTCCACGGCCTCTCTTTTCAGCAGCTTTGTTGTCCTCTTCGATTCTCAACCGAACATTGAAATCTTCAAGGGACATCTCCTTGCGTTTGTGTTTCAAGTAGTTTTTGAAGTCCTTCCACAAAGGAGGCAACTTCTCAATCATCGCTGATACTTGGAATGCTTCATTGATGACAAGACCTTCAATGAAATTTCTGTTAGTAAAAATACTAAGATTACTACTTTCAACATCAGTATTAATTTGATTTATACCTTCAGCAAGGAGATCGTGAATAATCACTTGCAATTTCTGGACTTGGGTAATAACAGACTTGCTATCTACCATTTTGTAGTCTAAAAACTTTGCAGCAACGAACTTCTTTAACCCGACATCTTCGGTTTTGTATTTCTTTTCAAGTGTAGGTCCACAGTTCTTTTGACTTTTCCACGCCACTGTAGACGTTGTACAAAGCATCCTCCAGCCCGCTTAAAAAATAATTCTTGCACAAAAAATCTGAATGCTTCCACGCCTCAATCACGAGAAAGCGTTCAGTTTCTGGAGTTTCATCGGGCAGCACAGGAACATCTTCCTTGATGAACTTCTGGAGACTTAGAGTAGTCAAATAGAAGAACATCTTTTGCTGCCAGCGCTTGAAATCAATCCCGGAAAATTTTCCAGGTTTCTCCACCGGTGCCAATGCTGCCGGTGTTGTTCGGCTCGTTGAGGCATTGGCAGTCACCGTTGGAACAGCTCGGTTCACATTATCATTAGTCATTTCTGTAAAAGAATGGCACAAACGTTAAAATCACGTAGATTTTAATCTCCAATAGAGTACAAAACCACAAAGGTTTTACTCTCCAAAAACAGTAAGTACAAATACAGAAGATATATTAAAATCTGTGAGTTTACTACCTCTTCAACTTGCCTATGTTGAAAACCCTAATTTTTCTAGGTTTCTTCGTTTAATTTTGTGACTAGCCTGTTCTTGTTTGAGTTTCTATGACTATCTCGCTTCGAATGTGTTTCTACTGAGTTTCTTATGCCTAACTTATATCACCTCTATGTGCTTATGATCATCTTGACTGTTCAGACTTGCCTCTTTCTATTGATACTGTTTAACCCGCATGTTTGCTATGTCTGGTTATTCTTATCTTCTCTATTTATATGCTGAATACTGAATCATGACTTCCTCTTTGATTGATTCTGGATTCCCTATTTTTATGGTTTGATTGAAAGACCTTCCTTTAAATCCTCAATTTCTACCTCTTCTATTCGAATTAACTGACTCACCTACCTTGTCTGCTGTGGTACTTTATTCTTACTGAGTATTTCCTTAATTAGAGTGTTCTGAACTTAGCCCTAATTGTTTACCCTATACTTACTGAATTTGAATCTTTCCTTATTAGTCATACACTGATTTCTTTCCTTATCTGTTACTTGTTATTACCGTTTGAACTAATTCCCTTAACTTAAGGGAGTACTTGTCCTGATTTTGCTCTAATTGATTCTGAGTTCCATAATTACTATGCTACTATGATTCTTACCTTATTTTTATCTATTTCGAACTACTATATATACACACTCTCTCATTAACACAAACAGACGAACATTTTGGTTCAAAAAGCTCTCTATCACACTTAAACTTTCTGCTTTCTTTTTTGTGCTACTTGCTATTATTCTGAGTTAGCCGGCTGCAAGCCAAGGGTAACTATTGTGCTCTCCTGCTCCTTCACTTTTGTTTACTGTCTTCTTTACTGGTATGTTCTAATTTCAATTCAAGTTCCAACAACAATATGGTTCTTTTATTGTTTCAGTTTATCCTGTTTCTAGTTTGCTTTTACTTATGGTTTTGCTGTGAAACTTGCAGTTAATATGATTACATGATTTGTATGTTATGTACTTCCCTTCCTCAGGATCAGTATGAACATGTTACCCCCCTCTATGCAGTCTGTCTCCATGTGATTTTGCTATATCTAGTTCTTGGTATGAGTCTCCTTGTGAAGTAGTCTGAACTCCTGAACTTGTATGGTTCTGAGATTGATCTTAAATCATGTGGATCCTATACTGAACCCCCTTAAGCATTGCTGGTTCTGTGACTATGGCTGATCAGTTGTGTCTGAGCATGTCTGTACCAATTCCTAAGACCTTTGCCTGTTATGTGTTTACAATCATGTGCTCTATGTATCCCCAATCCCCATCACCCCTGTATGTAGGTTCTTTCCTCCTGTTTTGGTCCTGTGAGTATTGCTGATGTGTTTTTTGGCTCCACGTTTGATTTGCTGTTGTCTAATCATGTAACACTCTCTTTTCAAAGTTGTTTTACTGCATGACTCCTTCTTTTACTCCCTAAATATTTCAAACAAACCTCCTTTTAATACTATTTTCCTACTAAGACCTTTCAAATTGTGTCAAGCACTCTCACTCTACTCCTAAGTCAATAGGTTCTGCCCCCTCCAGTATGTGTACTGCCTTGGGATCCTCTTGAGAACCCTCTGAACTCTGGCATACTGAGGCTGGCTTTTCCACACTGCACTTATTCAATTTGGTCACCAAGTCTAGATGTAAGCACTGCCCGGGATCCTTGAGATCCTTAGGGAACTTTGATGCACCTAGACTATGACATTGTCTATGGAATTTGGGCATTTGAGGCTATTGGAGGCTTTAGAAATCTGGGCCTATCTGTAGGCTCCCTATAGAATAACTTCTTATTTTCTTATCTACTTATGTAATTCATTCATATGGTCTGAAATAATTTGTTAATGAATATTGGGGCAACTAGTGAAAGGGGGGGGGGGGGTAGTTACATGTCTGTGGGGTAGTATGGGTAGAGATCATGCCTATAGGACTTTACATTTCGATATGATTGCCTTACCATGCCAGAAACCATGCCTATAGGACTTTACATTTTTTGCTATGCTTGCTTTACCATGTTAAAAATCATACCTATAGGTCTCAAGTGATTCCATAATAGAAATCATGTTTGTAGGTCTTAAAATCAATTTAACAAGTAGATGCCATGCATATAGGATATAATCCCAATCCAGCTTCCGTTATAACAAGTGTTTACATGTTTTTTATTTGTCATCATGCCTGTAAAGTTTCTGAAATCAGTATTAAAACTAGATACCATGCCTATAAGGAACGCCACCAGAAATTCTGCCTACAGATCTCAACTAGTTTAGTTTAAATAAATCAATTCGGTTAACGATTAGCTCACTTGAAAACTAGTTAATTAATGGTCTATTTTCCCTAAAACAAGTTCTTTCAAAAACTGCCTCAATCTATCATTAGACAGCATACCTATAGGGATCAAAAGAGTCTTTTAAAGACCTGCCTTGTTTCACTATATAAAATGTAGTCATCAGTATTCCGCGTATAGGCAAGCCTATAGGACGTTTTCAAATCTTGCAACTCTGAAACTGTTTCTGTGACTTAATGTTGTTCTGGTTTAACAGGTTTTAAAAAAAATTCAGTAGGCAACATGCTAGGGTCATTACTTCTGAGTTTACAAAATAAACTGCCTGTCTTCTGTATATTTCACTTAGACATCCTGCCTTAGGATACTGCTTAACAAAAGGCCCTTATTTATGCTTGAGTCGTGCTGCCTATGTGTATTGTTTGAGGAGGTAAACCTGAGCCTCTAATTGCTCCCTTTTATCTTATGTGCTAAAGTCCTAATTGTTCTTTCTTGTCGCCTTAGTATTTTCACCTTTAAAACCTTAGGGGTCTGTCTAGAACCACCTATAGGTAAAGGTCCTAAATCCCTCCAGGACCATTAAGAAGGGACGGGTAACAGCACGTAATAGAAATCGTTGACCAACATTCGCTTTGAATGACCACTAAGGGGATGGGAAGGGTATATATGGGATATGATGACTACGCGCTAATGTCACGTGTAGCCCCTCATTGAGGAGTATTTACCGGACATTTTGTGGGGTGATCCTATAGGCTAATCAACCTAGGCTCCTCCTTTTCAAAATTCCTTTTTGTTTTATAATACAACTTGTCCAAAACCTATGTCTTATTATTTGAGTTATACAAACATGCCTTATTCATAATTATTTGTTTCAAGTATTTATTTGGACTAAAATTCGTAAATATAAGTTCGGCCGGGACCCACAGTTGTGGACCAAGAGGGGTGACTAACATCTTCCCCTCGAGGTTATTTCGAGCCCTTACCCTAAGTCTATGGTAATGCAAACCAATCCAAGACTTAATCTCTCTAGGTGCCTAACGCACCATAACTCGTTAGGTGGCGACTCTTCAAATACCCAATTCCCAAAAGGAAATGAGTTATCACACCCCATGAATGTCGAAATACGGATCTCTCTCCGCGGAGGAAAAAAAGGGGGCGCGACAGCATGGCGACTCTGCTGGGGATACCTTTAGGCTCTTACCATAACGAACTTATCTTTTTACAAATTAGTCCAAGCATGCTTTATCCCGTACCCTTCTCCCTTATTTGAATTTAACTGTCCATGTTTTAAGCAGTTATGGTTCTTTATCCATAAAACTGACTTGTCTCTTTATTTTCTTTTTCCTGTAACTGTCTTTCAATTATTTAAATGCTGTATTTATTTTTCCTACATGAAAATACTTGACTACATGTTATTAACTGCTGCATAAATCATGCTCCGCATCACATTCCACTCGTGCGTATCAAATCCTATGCAACGCTTTAATGAGTGGTGCGCTCTTCCTATTTACTACCCTTAAATTCAAAAAGGCTTATTTGCGGTAAAACCAGTCGATCAGCGGTGCAGTCGACGGTTCCGTGCCTTCCCCCTCGAGTTGTCCGCTTGAGGGTACCAGTCTAAAATCCCATAGAAACCTTACTCTGGTTAATTGTGCATGCATTATGGTCAAACCTAGTCGGATCAGTTATGTTGTCCACATAATGATCCTTTAAGATAAGCCTTATCCAAAGTCCATCGGGTTTTTTTCATAATCCCAACGGACACAACCACGTTCTGTGCATTAATTTGGAGAACTAAATGCCGATATGTTGATCATAAATGTATAATAGTCGAGTCCGGTGGGGGTAAGGTCTAACCCTTTTGTTTTGCAGAAAATGAGGCACGAGGTCCCCAGATTCGGTATGGTCAGCAATATCCCACCATTGTTGCTAGATTGGTGGGAGGACCTTTCCTCAAGTGACAAAAAACATGTGAAGAAGTACCCGGGTAACCTGCCTTCCTTGCTAGATATTGAGCCAAACAACAAGTTGATTGAAGCTGCCATTTTATTCTGGGATAGTGAAAGGGCTATATTTCGTTTCGGTGACATAGAAATGACACCACTCCTAGAAGAAATTGGAGGGCTTGCGGGGTTGACTTGGGATAGTCCCGGACTGTTGGTACCGGGAAACCGTACGAGCAGGGGATTTTTGAAGATGATGGGGCTGAAGAAAAATGTCGACCTAGTGTGCTTGAAGGAATCCTACATACCTTTCAAATACCTGTACGAGAGGTATGGCCATAGCAAGTCTTTCCGCACTTACCATGATGAGATCTCTCTCACTTCTCTGGGTCACATCCACCGCAGAGTGTTTGTATTCATTGTGTGCTTTCTAGGCCTAATAGTGTTGCCAATGAAAAAGGGAAGAATCCACACTAGGTTGGCCATGGTCGCCAAGACTTTGATGGAAGGGATTAATGGACAGACATATACCATAGTCCCCATGATCATAGCCGACATCTACAGGCTCTAGAGCGCTGTCAAAGAGGGGTCAAGCATTTCGAGGGTTGTAATTTGCTGCTGCAGTTATGGTTGTTGGAGCATTTCCAAAAGGGTCGCTATCGCCAGGAATTTCCGCGAAGGGCTTGGAACGACCATATTGCCATCCATCACCCCAAGCAGATGACTTACATTCCAGACAGATTTGCTCAGCCGGAAAGCGCCAAAGAATGGGTAGAGTTCTTCGACAATCTGACCGAGGAACAGGTGCAATGGATGTTTGAATGGTTCCCGACGGACGAATTTATTATCAGATCCAGGGATGCTCCGCACTTGGTGCTGATCGGATTGAGAGGGATATACCCATATGTCCCTATGCGAGTTATGAGGCAAGCATGCAGGAAACAGGTTGTACCAAGGGTTGTCAAGATGAGTCATTTTAGGCTAGGCTTTCAAGACGACGATGTCCCTTACAAGTGCCAAGCTCAGCACATGTGGCACTGCAAAATCATTGTGGAGAAAAATACCATTGAGCTGGACATGTATCATGCAGGGTGTGAGCCTCTCTATCCGGCATGGTTAGAGGACAATCTGAAAGGGATAGATGAGGATGAGCACCGGGCTGCGCAAGAGGCTGGAATATCTGGTCAAGTCAAGTACAACAGGCTGCGCAAGAGGGTCCACGACTCTGAGAATGAGCACCGGGAAATACACGAGAGGAATGTAAGGTTGATCGAGGAGTGGAAAGAAATGGCAGTCACTTCCAACAGGAAACTGGAATATCTGGAGCGAGGAATAGTGGAGATGGAAGGCAAGGTCATAAAGAGGATTGAAAATTGCCAGAACGCTGAAGGAGCTGAAGGAGGATATTTGGCCAGAGCCTACTTGCTGCTGGGGCTGCGCGAGCTGGGGGATCTATATGATGGAGTCCGGAAGATCGAATCTGGGGAAGGTCCTTCTGGGACCAAATAGGCTAGATTTATTCGCTTTTTCCTAAAATATAATAAGGCCAAGTGCCAGTAGTGACTTATTTTATTAGTATCGTTTTGGGATTCGTCTATTTTATATTATGAAATGAAGCATTTATTGGCATTAAAAGTTCTCCAAGTTTATTTGTCGCTAGGCCTACCTCGGGCACAACGAGGTTCCTAAAATAGGATACGAATTCACATTTCTGCAACATGTGTTTAAATACTGCCAACATTTTAGAATCCCCACCGACTTGTTACCTTTTTGTTTTGCTTAGTTTTTTTGTTATTCCCATCCCCTTAGGTTGGTTCACTCATACTGGCCTCATCAGCGTATCACACCAGATCTAGAGGCCCTCCACCTCCTCCTCCTCCAAGAAACACAAAGGGCAAACGAAAGAAAAAAATGGACGACTTAAGTGGTATCCGAAAGGAGAATATCGAGAACGCAGAAACCTCAGATGGCCGCAGTACTCCGGCCCCAAATGATCTGGTTTTGAGACTGGAACAAAAGATACTGGAACTGCAAGGAGAACTTGAGCAGGTTCGTAAGTTGGCAAACTTGTCGCTCACCCTTAATGTCCCTGACATCAACCAACAGAACACTAAAAACCCAGCACCTCCTCAAAGCACACAAAACCAACACCCACAAAATCCTCCCCTACCAAATCAATACGCAACTCCACCCCATAATCCCAACCCATTACCAGCTCCACCACAACATCACCATCAACCTATTCAGTACCCACCAACCACCGCTTACCACACTCCCCAAAATACACCACAACTCATTCCCGATCCCTAAAACTCCACCAATGACCATCACTATACCTAAGTTCCTGGCACCCACCAAAGCAACCCTATATATGTGGAAACTTTGCCTCATTCTACCCAACCAATCTCCTGTATACCGGAATCCTCCGAGAAGGACCTGCTCATTAAAAACATGGCCGAAGAACTCAAAAAGTTAACAAGCCGAGTTCAAGGTGTTGAGGGAGACAGAGGAATAGAAGGTTTGAACTATGAAGATCTGTGCATACAGCCGGATGTCGAGCTGCCCGAGGGGTACAAACCTCCCAAGTTTGAAATATTCGACAGTATAGGTGATCCCAGGGTTCATCTAAGGACCTATTATGACAAGCTTGTCGGGGTCGGGAAAGATGAAAAGATCCGGATAAAGCTCTTTATGAGGAGTCTTACTGGGGATGTTCTGTCATGGTATATCAGCCAAAATCCCAAGAAATGGTCCAATTGGGTAGGCATGGCGTCGGATTTCATGGACCGGTTCAGGTTTAACATAGAGAATGCATCGGATGTCTTTTACATTCAGAATCTCAAGAAGAAACCTACTGAGACTTTCCGTGAATATGCTATTCGTTGGAGGTCGGAAGCAGCGAAGGTCAGACCCTCTTTAGACGAAGAACAGATGAATAAATTCTTCGTCAGAGCACAGGATCCTCAGTACTATGAGAGGTTGATGATTATCGAAAATCATAAATTCTCTAATATCATCAAGCTCGGAGAAAGGATCGAGGAAGGAATCAAGAGCGGGATGGTAACGAACTTCGAGGCACTGCAAGCCACAAATAAGGCACTACAATCAGGCGGCATATCGAAGAAGAGAGATATTGGGGCAGTAATGGTGGCTCAGAGTCCAAAATCTGCACTTGTATATCAAACCCCTCCACCTATATATCAAACCCATCCACCAACATATCAAACACCTCCGCCCATATACCAAGCATCACCGCCCACGTACCAAGCATCATCGCCTACATATCAGCCTTCATCTCCCAGATATTCCCAACCAGCCATTGTCCATCACACCTATAATTCCCAACCATCCCACTTCTAATCACCACCAGCTCGCCAGAATTATCCAAGACCAAGACCCAACTTCGACCGCAAGCCACCCAGATAATACACCGCCATTGCTGAGCCCATCGACCAATTGTATGAAAAGTTAAAAGCCGCAGGTTACGTCACTCCTGTTCCCGCTGTGGCATTAGAAAATCCATCCCAATGGGTCAATCCGAACAAAACTTGTGCGTACCATTCTGGTATGAAAGGGCACGCCACTGCTGAGTGCCGAACATTGAAGGATAAGATCCAGACGCTAATTCACAACAAGGTCGTACAGGCGAAGGTTGCGGCACCTAATGTCCGCAACAATCCCCTACCTGATCATAGAGGTGATGGTGTACATGTGATAGAGACAAATGAAGAATGCGACCCCGAGGGGTCGATCGGGCTTATCCGAGAAGGCGATGACTTTAAGGTTGCAGTCACACTTACTCCTATTGTGGTTCAAACTCAGGCACCAATCGATGTTGATGTAACTGCATCAGCTCCATTCGAGGTGGAAGTGGCTCCGCCCGCAGCCACCTCCGCTCCATTTGAAGTAGAAGTGGTCACACTTTTTACTGTGACGGTATCAACCACACCCCCATTCAACTCAAAAGCAATACCTTGGGATTACGTTGCCGAAGCTCGGCAAAAAGGGAAGGCCAAGATAGAGGAATCTGACGCTGTACAAGGGATGACTAGAACAGGAAGAGTCTATACACCAGAACACCTGGGAGGTTCAAGTAGGGAGGCCACTACTAGGCAGCCTATCATTGAGACCGGGCCAGACGACCTGTGGAGGAAAGTACAGGCAAAGGAATATTCTGTTGTTGACCATCTGAACAAAGTCCCTGCTCAGATATCTATCCTATCACTACTTTAGAAGTCAGAGGCACACAAGAACGCTCTGATGAAAGTACTGAGTGAGGCTTATGTACCCAATAACATCGCTGGTAGAGAAATGGACAACATGGTTGGGCAAGTGCTGGAGAGCCATAAGATTATCTTCCACGAAGATGAGCTACCGCCCGAGGGTTTGAATCACAATCGAGCACTGCATATCATAGTGCAATTTGAAGACAAGTTCATTGCCAGGGTCCTGGTTGGTGGAGGTTCGAGCCTAAATATTTGTCCATTGGACACTCTGAAGAGGTTGGACAAAGTTTTCCACGAAATACGGGTAGGAAACATGAATGTGAAGGCTTTTGATGGATCCCAGAGGGCCACGATCGGGGAAATCAACCTTTGCTTACAGATGGGGCCGACTTGGTTCGACGTTGAATTCCAAGTGCTTGGCATACCAACCTCGTATAATCTTTTGTTGGGCCGACCGTGGATCCATGCTGCTGGAGCCGTGCCTTCCACATTACATCAAGCCGTGAAATTCAAATGGAACCGTCAGGAGGTAATCATCCACGGAGATGGGAGTAACCCCATCTACACTAGTCAAACCATCCCGGCCATTGGACATAGAAGGAGGCTAGGAGGGGAAACCTATCATCACATCGAATGGGTCAATGCCGTCGAGAAGGATAAGTGGTGGAGTAACAAAATAGAAAGCATACTAGTATGGTCCGAATATGAACCCGGCAAAGGGTTGGGAAAGAACCTCCAAGGTATCACTAAACCAATAGAGCTGAAAAATCATGGTACCACTTTTGGGCTCGGATACGAGTACACATGGCAAGAGTACAGGAATTGGTCGCCTCCATGGCGTGGACCATATTACCCTCTTGAGCATCCAGTGCCACGTTTGGAACAGGCTTTTCATCAGTCTGACACAATATGGGGAATTGCCGAGGAAGAAGCACTAGCTGGGTTAAAGAATTTGTTCTTGGAAGATGAGGACATGGGCTGCAGTGCCATACTGGAGGAGGAGGAGGAATAAGGCCTCACCATTCAGACTGTGGAGAAGGGAGCTGTTCTCAAGAACTGGACCGCCACACCATCCCGAGCCCGCCGAGTCCCTGGGTAGTGTCCTGTCCCCTTTTTCTCGTGAAATCGGGTTTATGACATTTGGAGGGACAACTCGTTCCTTTTGGGAACTGGGTTTGCATTTGAAGAGTCGCCACCTAATGATTAAGGTGAATTTGGACACCAATAGAGATTCAACTCTAAGCTTGTTTGAATAACCAGAGATTGGGTAAGGGCTTGAAATTATCCCAAGGGGAAGGTGTTAGGCACCCCTCAGGATCCACTAGTGTGGTTCCCGGCCAGACAATTATTGTGAATTTGAGGTGCAATTAACATAGAAGCAGATAAGGCTCAAATAAGAGGGGATTTCAATACATAATGGTTCAGAAGTAGACAAAGTTTGAAAGAATAATTAAAAGAGCTGATATTTAAATAAGGAATTACAATGCTAAAAGAGAATAAAGAATAAAGGAAGGGGATCCTATGTTTATTAAAAATATGGATCACATCAATGCAATACCCGGTAATCACTCCTCAAGAGAGGGGCTACACGTGGTATTAACGCACCGGTCATCATATCCATATCTACCCTTCCCACCCTATTAAGGTATTAAAGCGCAGATTGGTCTCGACACTTATTGCATGCTATTACCCGTCCCATTCCTATCAGTCCCGGAGGCACTTAGGACTACTAATCCTAAAAGGGAGGGATGTTAGGCTTATTTGAGGTTTCAAAGGTAAGAAATTCTAAGGCGACATACAAAACATATAAAGATTGCACATTAGAGGGGAAAAACATAAACATAGAAGGCTCAAGTATACCTCCTCCAAACACAAACAATCCAATAGCATACTTAAACAAATGAGTAAGGTCTGATTCTAAAAATATGCTTGAGGGAAGAAGAGATTGTTGTATTGCAGCAGGCCTGGCTTATTGCATGACTCAGTTAGGAGACAGAATCGGGCCTGCCTACTGATTGTAACACTTAAACAAATAACAGAGGCGAGTTCAATTGTATTTATATTGCCTAAGGTTTGCCTAAGCGTTTAGACGGGGTCCTATAGGCATGATATCTACTTGGTTCAGAAGGTGGTAAGACAGTAAAACTCAAAACGAATTGTTTGACATCCCATAGGCAGGCTTGCTAAACCTTATTAAGCAAGGGATTCGGATTATTGAAAAGAGGTTCAGAATGGACAAAATTAAATTAAACTGGTTACAGATTCTGCAGGTGATAGTATCTGATTTTAATCCCTAGGAGCATGATATCTAACATTGACCGTGAACGAAGCATATCAGATTTGTTTAAGAATCCCTATAGGCATGATTTCTATGTGTTGCTGATTTTAGGCCCTTATAGACATGATATCTAACATTGCGTGTGAGTGGAAACGAATCAGGATTGTATTTATGAACACCTATAGGCATGATTTTTGTATGTTACTGATTTCAGTATGCTACTGAGTTATAATCAATTGGGTCCTAAAACATGATATCTAAATGGTGACAAATGTGCAGAATTTTAGATGATCCCTATAGACAGGTTATCTATATGAAGTTGAATAAGAAGTCCTATAGATATGGCTTCTGAACATAGTTTGCAGCATTAAAATACCCTATAGGCATGGCTTCTAAACATAGTTTGAATATGCAGAAATTAAAATAGTCCTATAGGCATGGTTTCTAAATGCAGCTTGAACATGCAGAAATTCAAATAGTCCTATAGGCATGGTTCTACCCTTGGCATGCATAAATACTCAACCCTTTTCACTAGCCAGCCCCAAGTGTTCATTACAAATTATTTACAAACCAGAAATAATAATTACATAAAAAATACATAAAATACAACTAGAGGAGGCCCGATTCTTGGTTCCTCCTTGAGCTATGGAATAACTGCCTTAAGATGCCATTGCTTCAAAGCCTTTCTCAAATTTGAGTGTGTCAGAGTTCCCTAAGAGCCTCAATTGGACCCCGGGCAGTGCTCACACCCAAATTACATCACCAAAATAGGGACAAGTGCAGTGTGGAAATGACAGCCCTCATGTGTCCAAGTTTAGAGGGAGCTCATGGGTCGCAAGACAAGGCTCACATGAGGGGGGGGGGTGCAGAACTTAAGTCTAAGAGAGAGTGGAAGTGCAGAAACTGAGTTTTAAAAGCTGTGTGACCAAAGAAGAGGAAAAGGGGGATGGGAGACAGCCATTTATACTTTAAAGAGTTGATAATATCACACCAAAGGGGCAGGGGATTGGGAATACATTGCAAGGGCCTATATATTTAGGCATGAGTCAATTCTGGGCATGCACAGCAACATGGGTGCTGCCATGCTCGTAAATCAACCAGAATACACATATATGGGTAACATAGAGGTAATGATCCTAGGAGGACCAAGTTTGAGTCATGTTCAGCAATATTTGATGCTGTCATGCCCCAAACAAACCATAAGAATCAAACACATTGGGGTAGGGATTTAGGATTCATAATACATTGATTTAGAACAGGAGAAAAGAAATTACAGCATGCTAAATAAAGGTACTGAAATAGATACAAGCAGTAGGAAGACAAGAATGCAAGAACATTAAGTTACCATGTTGTTGTTAAGGCTGAAAACTTAATTGGAACGTACCAGTTCAAAGAAGGCAAAATGTAGTAAAGAAAAGTAGCAGGACTTTGAAATATAGCTTTGGCTTTCAACCAGCTAAACATGCCACAGTACAAGTAGCAAAGCAAGAGAGAGTGTTTTGAGTGTAAGTGTGAGTTCAGAACTAAAAGTGTTCGTGTGTGTGTTAATGAGAGAGTATGTATATATAGTAGTTCGAAAACCATGAAAAATAAGGCAAGAGTTACAATTGTATAGTAATTATGGAACCAAGTACTAATCAGAATCAAATCAATCCAAGTACTCCTTTAATTAAGGGGCAATCAACCAACGGTAAGGGGCAGAAAATATTTATGGAAAGAAATCAAGTAGAGCATCATGTATAGAATAGACAATTAGGGGTAAGTGCATAGGGGTTCAATTAAGGAAACAACTAATGGAAAATCAGTACAATACTTGGTTAACCAAATAAGGTAAGAAACACAATAAAATTGCAGAATGTGGAGACAGTCGAAAATTAGCACATGGTAAATCAGGGAATCAAGGATTCGAAATTACTGATTTAAGGAGAGTAACATGGGTTCCCATGAATAAGCAAATAAACCAAGGTAAAATAGGAGAATCGAAAGTCTAAAGAGAATTTTTTAAATCAAGCCAAGAAACAGGGAGCTCAGAGTCAATCAAAGAGATAGTCATGAGTCATGTTTTTAACATATAAATAGAGTGAGATGTGAGTAACCAAACATAGCAAGCAAAGGGGCAAGTCTTGACCAGTCAAGACGAACACAAGCACATAGAGCTAATGTAAGTTAGGCATAAGGAACTTAGTAGAAACACATTCGAAGTGAGATAGTCACAGAAACTCAAACAAAAGCAGGCCAGTCACAAAATCAAACGAAGAAACCTAGAAGAATTAGGGCATTCAACATAGGCGAGGTTAAAGAGAAGACAGAAACCCAGAATCGGAAGAATTGCACAAAGGGAACAAGAGATTTCGAAAAGAACTTCTACACTAAAACAAACAGTCTCAGACCCAAAACCATAAGATTTTCAACAATAGAAGGGTTTTAAAAAGAGGATAAACAAAATATCGGACAAAAACTCAGGCAAACAAACATTCGCTTAATAAACAGTCAAAAGAAATTAGGGGTCTTAACAAGCAAACTCAGGCAGAAGGATAATACGAGCAAACACAACAAAACATATCAAGAAAACAGAGAAATGTTTCGAAATAACTTAACAGAAACCCTAATCGAAAAGATAAGGAGTTTTGAAAGCGGAGCTTTAAAAGAAACTTTGAGAAAAATGCTTAAAAGTTCAGAGCAGACATAGGTCTGAAACAAATCTAAGAGGAGTCGAGAGAACCTTGAAGGTTAGGGTTTCAGAGGAACCCCAAGTGGTGAGAAAGGCTTTGAAAACCATCGATTTAAGCAGGAGAGTCAAGAGTCAGACTCGAACGGCCATGGTTGGCCGGAGAAAGGTCAAAGACGACCCGAGAACAGCCGTAAACCGGAATCGACCAAGGTCTGGTATTTTAATTCGAAATTGGGATGGGATTGGGTTTGGACTGGTTATAATTGAAATAAAAATGGGCTACCATTTAAATAGCCATTTTTCCCTGTTTGATTTTTTAAAAAATAGTAAAATAATTTCTGGAAATAAATTAAGGGTACTAAAATGATTAATAGCATATAATTAACTATTTAAAAATACCAGACCTAATTTTTATGAATATAAACGTAATTAATCCTAAAAAAGGCTAATATTGTAATTACATACAATTTAACTTTAAAAATACTAAATGACCTTGTAAAAATATGCAAAAATTATATTAGCCACATTTTAATATAAATATGAAAATCCAATAAATGAATCCCCAAAAATGATAATTCTTGGGAATAATTATTGGTTTTTTACGGATAAAATAGGGCGGTAAATTGATTAAAAAATCTTTAAAAATTAAGGAAAAAATAGTAAAACATTTGGACATGCTATTTTGAAAGTATTTTGTATATTAGAAATATATAGGGAAAAATTGGGTATCAATAGCCTCTTTACCTGGGAAGGATGAAAGAGTTGTCGGGTAAAGATATGATGACCAATTTTGACCGAACGAAATGGTTCGAGGAGGCTTAGGCCGTGCCCTGGCTTCTGAGCTGCCTACATATCCCTGGTTATACAGGAATCAGGTCACATATAGTTCAGGATCCATCGGCGGAGTATGCCGATGGAGGCTTTTCAAGAACGGACGCAATATTCAAGACGAGGATGGCTAAGGTTTGACATGGCTGCGGGAACTGGAACGGTATAGATCCTGCCGAGACGGCCGTTGCTCGCTGGTTTACCTGCAAATAAGAAATACAAGCATATATTGTGCGTAAATTTAGACATGATGCAATTTCCCGTCGGAACATGAGGATTGTTTTCGGACGGTTAGAATGACGTCCTTAGACCATGATGTCCTGGGCCATGAAGCGTGTGATAAAGGATTCGCGAGCCACGAAATGATGCTCTTGGGCTATGAGGATGGTGCCTCCGGACCATGATGCCTTTGAATAATGATACGCAAAAGATTAAAAGGGGTCCTCAGGCCATGACATGGTGTTCTCGGGCTATGAAAATGGTGCCTCCGCACAATGACGCCTTTGGATAATTTGGCGATCTTTCAGCCCATGAGATGCGGTATTTGGCGATCTTTCAGCCCATGGGAAGCAATAGGTGGCGATCTTTCAGCCATGCAAGTGTAAATAAAGCGGCGATCTTTTAGCCATGCAAGTGTAAATGAGGTGGCGATATTTCAGCCATGCAAGTGTAAATGAGGTAGCGATATTTCAGCCATGCGAATGTAAATAAGGCGGCGATCTTTCAGCCATGCAAGTGTAAATAAGGTGGCGATATTTCAGCCATGCAAGTGTAAATGAGGTGGCGATATTTCAGCCATGCGAGTGTAAATAAGGCGGCGATCTTTCAGCCATGCAAGTGTAAATGAGGTGGCGATATTTCAGCCATGCAAGTGTAAATGAGGTGGCGATCTTTCAGCCCATGGGATGCAATAGGTGGCGATCTTTCAGCCATGCAAGTGTAAATAAGGCGGCGATCTTTCAGCCATGCAAGTGTAAATGAGGTGGCGATCTTTCAGCCATGAAGATGTAAATAAAGCGGCGATCTTTCAGCCATGCAAAGGTAGAAGTGGTGATCTTTCAGCCGTGCAAGTGTAGAGGTGGCGATCTTTCAGTCGTGCAAATGCGGATGGAGACAGCGTTTAGTCTCGGAAGGCAGAATGGTAGCCTTATGCAATGCAGAAATGCAGATGGAGACAACATTTAGTCTCGGAAGGCAGAATGGTAGCCTTATGCAATGCAGAAATGCAGATGGAGACAACGTTTAGTCTCGGAAGGCAGAATGATAGCCTTATGCAATGCAAAAATGCAGACGGAGACAGTGTTTAGTCTCGGAAGGCAGAATGGTAGCCTTATGCAATGCAAAAATGCAGATGGAGACAGCGTTTAGTCTCGGAAGGCAGAATGGTAGCCTTATGCAATGCAAAAATGCAGATGGAGACAACGTTTTGTCTCAGAAGGCAGAATGGTAGCCTTATGCAAGAAATAAAAAGGCAAGCGGTAACAAAATTTTCTTAGCTAATAGCAGATTGCGATGTCGTGACTGCTGGGGACATCGTGACATACGGAATGCCACTGGTGCGTGTGGATAGCAAATGTTCGTAAGTGTAATAGTTCTGAGAGTTGTATTCCTGAACAATGTTTGTCTCGTGAGTGTATAGTATGTCAGATGCTTTCGCAATCCAAGTGTCTGCACCCAAAGAAAAATCGTGAGTTTGGTAGAGGGGGGAGGTTAGTTCGTATCCCTGCTGGCTCTGCTTGACCTGTTCGGTTTTGATCTGGTGATACTGTACGTATCATTGGGGTAGCGTTGCTAAACAAGGCGATTTCAGAAATAAACATGTATGATTTTGTAAAAATATGGCATAAGTATATAATTAAGAAACAATTTTTAGATGAACCGACGCCTGTGACGTGGCTCAAGACATTGCGACCTCTCTTGCTACGGAATTTTGAGGGTCCTCCTCAAAATTCTGCCCCAGTTAATGGGCTGATGCTTCTGACAGTTGCTTGCGATGATCGGCTGAAATCACTTCGGAATTTTGAGGGTCCTCCTCAAAATTCTGCCCCAGTTTCCAATTGCGGGGGGAAATAAATTTTTTTATTGAATTGTGACCGAACCCATAAGGCTGCCTACGTATCACCTCTTAAACGGGAATCAATTCAGACGTAGTTCAATTACATCATATAGGAAAGCATTATATATAGTAACGCTAGCTGCATCTGAGTTGATCGGCTTTGGCCAAACTTCTCCATCCATTTCTGCGAGTATGAGGGCTCCCCCTGTCAGAACCCGGTGAACCATGTATGGACCCTGCCAATTGGGAGAGAATTTCCCTTTGGCTTCATCTTGATGCGGGGAAATCTTCTTTAACACCAACTGCCCCAGTGCGAACTGTCTTTGCTTGACTCTTTTGTTGAAGGCTCAGGACATTCTGTTCTGGTAAATTTGACCATGACACACTGCGTTCATTCTTTTCCCATCTATAAGAGCTAGCTGCTCGTAATGACTTTTTACCCATTTTGCCGTCGAGCTCGGCCTCCTGTATGATCCTTAAGGAAGGAATTTCCACTTCAGCGGGAATGACGGCTTCTGTACCATAAACCAGCATATAGGGGGTTGCCCCAGTTGATGTGCAGACTGTTGTGCGATATCCCAACAGAGCAAATGATAGATTTTTGTGCCATTGCTTATGCTTCTCTATCATTTTTCCAAATATCTTATTGATGTTCTTGTTGGCGGCTTCTACAGCTCCATTCATCTGAGGCCTGTAGGATGTAGAATTCTTGTGTCTGATCTTGAAGGTTTCACACATGACTCTCAACAAGTCGCTGTTGAGATTGGAACCATTATCAGTAATGATTGACTTTGGAATTGCGAATCGACAAACAATGCGGTCCCGAACAAAGTCTGTCACAACTTTCTTAGTCACTGCTTCGACCCACTTGGTGAAATAGTCGATTGCTACTAGGATAAACCTGTGCCCGTTGGAAGCGGCAGGCTCGATTGGTCCAATAACATCCATTCCCCAGGCGGCGAAAGGCCATGGTGAGCTCGTTCCATTAAGCTCATTTGGAGGTACCTTTATCATGTCTGCATGTATCTGACAGCGGTGGCATTTTCGGACATACTGGATGCAGTCATCTCCCTAGTCATCCAAAAGTAACCAGCTCGGAGTATCTTCTTTGCTAAGACAAAGCCGTTCATATGTGGACCGCAGGTCCCAGCGTGAATTTCCTCTAGTAGCCTGGATGCTTCCTTTGCGTCGACACACCTTAACAATCCCAAATCAGGAGTCCTCCGCTGTGGAAGAAATTATTGGATAACCTCCGAAGTGTGCATTTCTGGATAGGATTTGCAAGTAGGGTACTCTCCTTTTGTCAAATATTTGTTGATATCGTGGAACCAAGGTTTTCTGTCTGCTTCCTCCTCAACATGGGCACAGTAAGCTGGTTGATCATGAATTTTCACCGGTATGGGGTCAATGAAGTTCTTATCGGGATGCTGTATCATAGGGTTCTGCAGTGTCTTCTCCTACGAATGATACCTCTTCGTCAGGAAAATACTTTTTCAGGGGTTCGTATTCTCCATCTACGGGATTTTCTGCAAGGTGATCTGCTAGTACCTGTCCCTTGATTGCCTTCTGAGTTACATAGACAATGTCGAATTCACTCAACAGGATTTGCCACTTGGCCAGCTTGCCAGTGGGCATGAATTTCTTAAAGATGTACTTCAAAGGATCCATCCTTGATATGAGATATGTAGTGTAGGCACAGAAGTAATGTCTCAGCTTCTGGGCTACCCAAGTCAAAGCACAACAGGTGCGCTTCAACAGAGAATACCGGGCCTCGTACGGAGTGAATTTCTTGCTGAGATAGTAAATGGCCTGTTCCTTTCTCCCTGTTTCGTCATGTTGCCTCAAGACGCAACCGAAGGCACCATCTAGTACTGCGATGTAGAGTAGTAGGGGTCTACCTGGCTCGGGCGGGGCCAGGACTGGTGGTGTTGATAGGTATTCCTTGATTTTGTCGAAAGCTTTCTGGCAGTCATCAATCCATTTGGTGGCGGCATCCTTCTTTAACATCTTAAAGATTGGCTCACAGATAACTGTAGATTGTGCTATGAACCGGCTGATATAGTTAAGTCTTCCCAAGAAACTCATCACATCCTTCTTGTTCTTTGGCGGTGGCAATTCTTGAATAGCTTTGACTTTTGATTGATCCAGTTCTATTCCCCGGCGAATCACAATAAACCCAAGTAATTTTCTAGCAGGAACCCCAAATGCACACTTCGCGGGATTCAGTTTCAGGTTGTAGCTTCGCAATCTATTAAAAAACTTCCTCAAATCTTCCATGTGACTAGTGGCCTTCTTGGACTTGATGATAACGTCATCTACGTACACCTCAATCTCCTTGTGTATCATATCATGGAAAATGGTAGTCATGGCCCTCATGTAGGTGGCCCCTGCATTCTTAAGGCCAAATGGCATCATCTTGTAGCAGTACATTCCCTACGGTGTAATGAAAGCCGTTTTATCAGCATCTTCTTCATCCATCCAGATCTGATGATAACCAGCGAAACAATCCATAAATGATTGCAACTCGTGCTTGGCGCAATTGTCAATTAGGATGTGTATGTTTGGTAAAGGGAAGTCATCTTTCGAACTGGCCCGGTTGAGATCCCGATAGTCGACACAGACTCTGACCTTCCTATCCTTCTTTGGTACTGGCACAATGTTGGCTAACCATGTCGGGTATTCTACTACCCTGAGAACCTTGGCTTTGACCTGCTTGGTGACTTCTTCCTTGATTTTCAAACTTATATCAGGCTTGAACTTTCTGAGCTTTTGCTTTACCGGCGGACATGTTGGATCGGTTGGCAGTTTGTGAGCCACAATAGATGTACTCAAACTAGTCATGTCATCGTACGACCAGGTGAATATGTCCTCATATTCCTTTAGAAATTCTGTGTATTCCTTCTTTTCTGATGGCGATAAGTGGACGCTGATTCGTGTTTCTTTGACGTTTTCTGCATCTCCCAGGTTAACAATCTCAGTCTCGTCCAGGTTGGACTTCGGTCTATTTTCAAAATTCTCAACTTCTTTAACAATCTCCTCCGGTATGTCATCTTCCTCTGAATCTATGTCCGTTTGTTGCGTTGTCTCATTGCATGTCACAGTCATTGGTTCATCAAGATAAGTAATAGTAATGCTGTATAAGTAAAGCAATGAGAGAAAATAATAAGAGTGTTGATTTATAAGAAAAATCGAAATGCTTTGATAAATCCCATAACTGTTTTGAACACTGAAGATCTTATTGCGGAAATCAAAAATGCAAAAGGAAAAAATTAACTAGTAAAAATAAAAGAGAGTGCATGATGCTTGTTCAGCCTTGCTACCCCGAGGCTTGCCGGGCTCTGGTGGTTCTAATGGTCCAGTTGTTGAGGTATGCTCCTCTACTTACGGCTTGTTTGGAAGGACCTTCCTCCCCCTCCTCCTCGAACACAACACAGCAATCCATGTCATCGTCTTCTAAGAACAAGTTCTTCACTGTACCAAGTGCCTCCTCCTCGTCTGTCCCATAAACAATATCGGCCTGTTGGAAAGTCTGCTCCAAAGGCAGTATTGGTTATTCCAGTGGGTAGTACGGACCACGCCATGGTGGCGACCAGTTGTTGAATTCTTCCCAGGTATACTCATATCCCAGACCGAAAGTGGTGCCATGTTTCTTGAGTTTTATAGGCTTAGTGATTCCTTGGAGGTTCTTGCCAAGCCCCTTGCCAGGTTCGTACCCACTCCAGTTCAATATACTCTCAATCTTGTTGTCCCACCATTTATCTTTGTCAACAACATTGACTCGCTCGATGTGGTGATAGGTCTCCCCACCTAACTTTCTTCTGCCTCCGATTGCCGGAATGGTCTGGCGACTGTATATAGGATTGCTACCATCGCCGTGAATGATCACCTCCTAGTGATTCTACTCAAACTTTACCTCCTGATGTAGTGTTGACACTACGGCCCCAGCAGCATGAATCCATGGTCATCCCAACAGCAGATTGTAAGATGCCGGCACGTCTATCACTTGAAAATCAACATCGAACCAAGTAGGCCCCATTTGCAAACACAGACTAATTTCCCCAATGGTGGACCTTTGGGAGCCGTCGAAAGCTTTCACATTGATGGCTCCGTCCTTTATCTCGTGCAGTCCCTTACCCAACGTCCTGAGTGTTACCAACGGACAAATGTTGAGGCTGGACCCTCCATCAATCAGGATTCTGGTGATAAAATAGTCTTCGCATTGCACGGTGATGTGCAATGCCTTGTTGTGACCCAACCCTTCTGGTGGCAGCTCATCTTCATGAAAAGTGATCTTGTGACTTTCCAGTACCTGTCCTACCATGTTAGCCATTTCTCCGCCGGTGATGTTGCTTGGCACATATGCTTCACTCAGCACCCTCAACAGGGCATTCTTGTGTGCCTCGGAATTTTGTAGCAAAGCAAGGATGGAAATTTGTGCCGGTGTTTTGTTCAGCTGGTCGATGACCGAGTATTCCTTGGCCTGTATCTTTCTCCAGAGATCATCCGGCGCGGTCTCGATGATGGGCGGCCGGTTAGAGGCCTTCTTGCTCGACTCAGCCAGATGTTCCCGGGTATAAACTCTACCAGTTCTCATCATACCCTATGCCACAATAGCCTCTTCGAACCTAACCTTGCCTTTCCTTCTTACTTCTGCTGTATAGTCCCATGGGATAGCCTTTGTATGGAATGGCATCATAGTCGACATCGCCACTGGGATCAACGTGGCTATCTTTACTCTGAACAGAGCATGTTCCTTGGGCGGTAAAACTACAACTTCGAATGGTGTAGGTGCATTCGCTGGAGACACGAATTCGACCTCAATTGGCGCTGGTGTCTTTGTAGAGGACGTTGCTTCAAACTCAAGTGGCACGAACATATTTACCTCGGCATCCATAGAGGGCTGAATCTGGACCACGACCGGATTAAGAGTGACTATTGGTTTCTTTGGGTCGTCACCTTTTGTGATCAAACTGATCGATCCCTCGGGATCCCAATCATCCTCTATTTCGATCATGTGAACGCCTCCACCCTTGTGGTCTGGATCTTGTCTTTCAGAGAACGACATTCGTCAATGGTGTGCCCTTTCATGCCGGAATGGTATGCACAGGATTTATTTGGATTAACCCACTGAGAAGGGTTCTCAGGAGTTGCAGCGGGGATAAGGGGTGACATAACCAGCAGCTTTGAGTCTTTCGTACAACTGGTAAATAGGTTCGGCAATAGCTGTATATTGTTCCGAAGGCCTTCGGTCAAAGTTTGGTCGAGGTCTAGGGAAGTTTTGGCGTGCAGGAGGGGATTGATAGTGGGATGGTTGGGTATTGTAGGCTTGGTAAACATGTGCGGGTTGGGAATATTTGGGTGAAGTAGGCTGATACGTGGGAGGTGGAGGTGATTGATAAGTGGGTGGTGGAGTTTGGTAAGAGGGTGAGGGTGCTTGGTAGTTTGGAGTAAGCTGATATGTGAGTGGAGGCATTGGGCAGGCTTGGTATTTGATGGGAGATTTGGTTCTCTGTGCCACCGTTACGGCTCCTACGTCCCTTTTCTTGGACGCACCTCCTAACTGTAAGGCCTTATTTGTAGCTTGCAAGGCCTCGAAGTTCGTAACCATACCGCTTTTGATGCCCTCTTCGATCCTTTCTCCCAGCTTGATAATGTCAGAAAATTTGTGGCCCTCGACCATCATCAGCCTTTCATAATATTGTGGGTCTTGAGCCCGGACAAAGAATTTGTTCATTTGTTCTTCCTCTAAGGCAGGTCTAACCTTAGCAGCTTTAGACCTCCAGCGAGTAGCATACTCGCGAAATTTTTCTGTGGGCTTCTTCTTTAGATTTTGAATATAGAACACATCCGGTGCATTCTCCGTGTTGAACCTGAACCTGTCCATAAAGTTGGACGCCATGCTTACCCAGTTCGACCACTTCTTTGGATCTTGGCTAATGTACCAAAACAAAGCATCTCCTTTCAAGCTCCTCATGAAAAGCTTCATGCGGATTTTCTCGTCTCTTCCTACTCCAACTAGCTTGTCACAGTACGTTCTCAAATGGACCCTTGGGTCCCCTGTACCATCAAACATCTCGAACTTAGGAGGTTTGTACCCCTCAGGCAGTTCGACATCGGGCTGTATGCAAAGATCTTCGTAGTTCAGCCCTTCAATTCCCTTACTTCCTTCAACGCCTTGAATTCGGCTAGTCAATTTCTTAAGTTCTTCGGCCAGGTTTCTGATGAGCAAGTCTTTATCGTCAGACTCGGGTGTGCTTGAGATGGGTTGGGTGGAGTGTGGCATAGTCTCCACATAGATGGGGGTATTATGGTGGGTGTGGCAGTGATCATTTGCAGAGTTCTGGAGTTCTGGGATGAGCATCGGGGTGTTATTTGAGGTATGGCAGGTGTTGCAGTCGTGGTGAGGAGCGGGATGGCTCTGTTGCTTTGGGATGTTTTGTGGAGGTGTAGGGTTCTGAGCATTTGGGAAATTGATATCTGGAGTAGTGAGGGAAAATGACAGATTTGCTAGATTCCGAACCTAATCAAGTTCTTCTTGGAATTTCAACAGCCTTTGTTCGAGTTGGGATGCATTTTCTTTGGAAACCTGAGTAACATGACCATGAGTGACCTCTACCCATTCAGTTGAGTTTTTCTTTCTAGCGTTGTTCAAATCTTCCATCTTCCCTTTGTTCTTGTTTTTGACAGGACTAAGAGGAGGAGTGGGTGCAGGGCCCCTGGATCTCATGGAATAAGATGATGTTGCCAAAGTGCACGAACTAACCTTTGGGGAGGGGAAATAAACAAAAAGTAAAAAACAAAAAAGATAACAAGTTAGTGAGGAGTATAAAAAATGTTGCAATATTTAAACACATAGCGCAGAATGTAAACCGCGTCCTAATTTGGGGACCTCTTTGTGCCCGAGGTAGGCCTAGCGACAAATTGATTTGGAGAACTTAGAATGCTAAATGCCTCATTTTACTGATAAAAAGTAGACGAATCCCAAATCGACACTAAGTATCAGGAAATAAAAAGTCGCTAGTGGCCATTGGCCTTATTACAATTCATAAAAAGAAGAAAATTCCTATCTATTTGGTCCCAGAAGGACCCTCCCCAGATTCGGCATCCCTGGCTCCATCGAACAGCTTCCCCAGCTCGTGAAGTCCCAGCAATAGGTAGGCTCTGGCTAGATGTCCGCCTTCGTTTCCTTCAGCATTTTGGCAGTCTTCGATCCTCTTGAGAAATTTCTTCTCCAACTCCACTATGCCTCACTATACCAGTCGCTTGTTGGCACTGACAGCCATGTCCTTCCATTCCTCAATTAGCTTTTGATTGGCTTCTTGTATCTCACAGTGCTTGCTTTCGCACTACGGATCCTCTTACGCAGTTGGTTCTGTTTGACCCGTGCCTCGGCTTTTTCATCTATGATCCTGTGACCTCGAACAAACCCAGGACAAAGTAGCAGCTTCTATGATCTTGTTGTTGGGTTGGATTTCCAGGAGAGAAGGTAGGTTTCCCAAATATTTCCGGACAAGAGTCTGATCACTAGAGTGAAGATCCTTCCACCAGCTTAGCAGTTTTGGGTGGATATTGGTGACCATGCCGAATCTGGGGACTTCGTACCTCATATTTCTGCAAGACAAATAAGGTTAGGCCCTTACCCCCACCGGAATCCGCTATTTAATATCCACAATTGGAACAAAAGCATTTAGTTATCCAAATAAATGCACAGAACGTGACGACGTCCGTTTGGGTTTTAGGGAAACCCAGTGGACTTTGGACAAGGCCATCTTAAAGAGTCATTATGCGGACTACATAACTGACTCGGCTAGGTTTGACCATGATGCATGCACAGTTAAACGGAGTAAGGTTTCTATGGGTTTTTAGACTGGTACCCTTAAGCGGAAAACTCAAGGGGGAAAGGCACGGAACCGTCGACTACACCGTTGATCGAGTGGTTTTACCGCAAATATGCCTTTTTCGAATTTAGGGGGTGATAATATCGGAAGGGCGCAACCACTCATTATAAGCGTTGCTATGGTATTTGTTTGGCACGAGTGGAATATGATGTTGAGCATAACTATGCAACAATTAAAGACATGTTGTCACGTATTTGCATGTTAAGGAAGCAGTAAATACAATAGTTTCATAATTTAAAGCAGTAGTAAAGGAAAGTAGAAAAGGAAAGAAACAAAAGACGAGTCAGTTGCGCAATTGAAAAGAGAATTGAATGCTTAAAGGAATTAAACAAGTCATTGCACATAAAGAGATATAAAATCACAGTAAAAGTCTGAAATGGTAAAAGCCTAAAATTCCCCAGCAGAGTCGCCATGCTGTCGCGCTCCATTTTTCTCGCGAAATCGGGTTTATGACATTTGGAGGGACAACCCGTTCCTTTTGGGAACTGGGTTTGCATTTGAAGAGTCTCCACCTAATGATTAAGGTTCATTAGGACACCAATAGAGATTCAACTCTTAGCTTGTATGAATAACCAGAGATTGGGTAAGGGCTTGAAATTTGTATGCGGGGAAATCGGGAGACCAATTTTCCTCGACATAGTGTTTCGAAGAGCAAATCCCGAAGGCACGGGATCTCGGTTCGGTTCCCCCTTGAGACCTAGCCGATGCCTTGCCCAAACCGAGCACCGATTAAGACCCTGACGGGCGAAGATATTCCCCGAGGGATATGACTGGGGCCCGCGAGACGTCTCCAAACGGCTCGACGCCAGTTCTCCTACAAAGAAATGCAGGCTGTCACATCTCGTTATTTTATTGTATTTGTTTGTTAAATTAAGTTTGGACGCCCCCTTTCTTTCTATAAAAGAAGGGTCACCAACACCTTGTAGGATCATCTCTTGTTGGCTTTACAAAGAAAGCAATAATATTCTCTCTCTCTCTCTTTCTCTAAATTCCTCTCTGGTTTTAAATCATATTCGCCGATAACTATTCTCTCGATTTGTCTATTATATCTCGAGACCGTCTTCAGCATTTTATTGTTTCTTGATCTGTTCTTCAAACATTTCGCTCAAACTTGTTCATATAAAGCCTTACTTGCTTGTATATTTATCTGTTATTCCTTTCCCAACTACCCTCGATAAGGTTACCCTCGATAGGCCCGAGGTAGGCACGAGGTCTGGTCCCGAGGTATTTATTGGCTTGTCCTAAGCTCGGAAATGCCCCTCACTGGTTCGATTATCATTTTGGCTAGCTCGATCTTTATTATTTTACTTCACGTTTAGCACTGCTCACCCTCTCAAACTAGCTCGGGAATAGATCACGTATTTTTAGAATCCCATTTTTACAAATTTAATTGTTGTTACCATTTTCACGGTAAACAGCTTGGCGCCCACCGTGGGGCTAAAAATTTGTGATTATTTTCTTGCTAGTTTCGTCACTTAAACGCACGATATCTTTCACACTTTTTCTTGCCCGAGAAATCTTTGATTGCAGGTCAAAATGTCCGGATCGATAAACAGGATTGAGAACAACGACCTCGAAGACCACGGGGAAAACGGCGTGGCCATTACGGCCGGCGGAGCACCTCCACAGAATCCTGACGGCGTTCCCGGACCAATCCTTGTAGACACAGATTCGCAGGATGCTCAGCAAGTAGACGAAACATCTCACACCGACAGGAGCGTACGACGCAACGACCAACTAGAAGCGCAAAAAACCCCGGCCCGGGAAGAGCAGGAAGTTAGTCTTCACGTTATCTTTGAAGTGTTGCAGGCACAACAACTAGCAATCGCTCAGCTACAGAGCCACCCAAGAACCCCCAGTACAGTGGCACCAGATACAGCTCCCCCCGCAGAGCAGGTACTCGAAAGGTCAAGTAACAACGAGTCGGTGGCTGACCCCGCTATTGTAAAATTACTCGAGGACCTCACCAAAAGGATCGAATCAGGAGAGAAAATGATCGCAGCCAACGATAAAAGGGTCGAAACCTACAACTCTAGGGTCGATGAGATCCCTGGCGCCCCTCCGGTCCTTAAGGGTCTAGATTCAAAGAACTTCATTCAAAGGCCATTCCCCGAAGAAGCGACGCCGAAACCTATCCCGAAGAAGTTCAGAATGCCGGAACTCCCTAAATACAACGGCACATCCGACCCCAACGAACACGTCACTGCGTATACCTGCGCAGTAAAAGGTAACGACATAAAGAGTGGCAAGATTGAATCCGTACTATTGAACGAATCATACCCACCACTCGAGTCCTCAACGGGTTCAACATGGCGAGCGAAACAACGAAAGGGGAGATCATCATACCCATCACCGTGGCCGGCGTAACCCAACATACCAAGTTCCACGTCATCGAAGGGGACATGAGGTACAACGCCTTGTTCGGACGACCATGGATACATTGCATGAGAGCAGTATCGTCTACTCTCCACCAAATGATAAAATTCCCGACAAAGGATGGGGTAAAAACCATCCATGGAGAGAAGCACGCGGCGAGAGAAATGTTCGCAATACACGATGCACTCTCGGTCCCCTTGCCTCCGCCCCCGAATAAACCCACGGGCGAATCAGGGCTCAACCCCGAGCAGGTCTGAAAAAATGCAAAGATAAACCCGCGTCGCATGCCCGAGCGCGGACGATCAAAACAAGTCAGCACCCAGGAGTATCCCGTCTCAAGGTACCTCTATTTCTTTTATTTTATTTTCAAAATAGAAATTAACCCTCGTGCAGGCACTGCCCGAAAGCCTCGGGGACTCCCAAGAAAGGCGCGCCCGACTTGACCGGAAATATCGAGACACTAGCACTGTCCGAAGATCTCGAGATGCCCCAATAAAGGCGCGCCCGTTGCACTCTTTTCCATAGACCGAGTTTTTTTATCCCAAAAAGAAGAAGGGTTTTTACCGGCAAGGTTTTTAATGAGGCAACGCCCGCTAAGCCACCAGGAGATAAAACTCAGCACAAATCGCTCGAAGCCATCTTTACGGCCAACCCCCGAAGCGGCTGGGAGCATCCCTCTTGAAATCCACCAGACTCAGAGGAGCGCTGAATAAAGATCCATACGGGGAAATGATGTATCAGGCCGAAGCAGTCAAAGTAGCCAAATCTCGTTAAGACGAGAACATGTATCATTAAATCAGGCAATCAAAAAACATCCCCCTTCTTTTTAGGAGAAAAGAAAGGCTCCTAAACAAAAGCAAAGCAACGCGAGAATCAACAAAACAACCCGAATTGACCTGAAAACCGGTCAAGCCAACTCGACAACACATATATCGCATCAATAAGTCAGAGCATATCTCCAATGCCTTGCTTTGAAAAAAGAAACAAATCACAGCACGACCCCGACAGGGGCATCTTCACGAAATACGTCCCGAGATACTCGGAGACTTAGGAAGTCCGACATCCGGACGACCCCAGGGTCGAAACTCCAGGCTCACCAAGCCCTTGAAAAACAAACTCCGGGCTTACCAATCCCCCGAAAAACAACTCCAGGCTCATCAAGCCCCCAGAAATAGCTCCGAGCTCGTGGAAAGCTGTCTTCAAGCGAACTCGATAACTCGGAGACTATCGCCAATCGCCACGCACTGGAAAATCTGAAATTATAACACCCTAACGGGCATCCTCGGCAAAACCAGATCTATTCTCCCTAAACTGTAAGACCTCAACAGGTATGATAAACTGTAAGACCTCAACAGGCATGATAAACTGTAAGACCTTAACAGGCATGACAAACTGTAAGACCTCAACAGGCATGAAAAATCTCGCAGTTTAGGCTACACGTCGCTTTTGTAAGAATACCTAAAAGGCATACCCTCGGTGTGGACGCCTAAAACTGCTTCTCGGGATCAAAAATGGCCCCGCCCAAATGCATACGACTACGGTCGGAACGGCTGCTACAGCCCAAAAAACGCGACTCGGGGACGCCCGACTATTGCTAAAAAATCCTCCCAATCTACTTCCGAAAGAACCGGTTAAACACAGGCTTCCCTCAACAGGCAAAAAACGAGTCCCAACCACGTCGGCTCGTAAATCACAAAAGCGTCGATCTACTCGACCTATGGGCTATGAACCTTCCGAGGTGCTCAAAACATCGCCAACTACGACTTGAAATCGAGGTTCTTTTAGAACCGACGACGGGTCAGGCAAAATAATCAATAAGACCTTACGAGAGTAAACAAAGCCTACAAAAAGCCTCCGGGCCTCACATCAAACAGCGTAAGTGCCATTGTCGCCGGCTAAGCAAAGCCTCTGAGCCTTACATCAAAAGGTCTCTACGACCATACAACGTAAGAGCCATTGTCGCCAGCTTGAAAGTTGACAACTTGAGGATTAAAGTGAGCTTAAATCGTGACCAAATTCGGAGACCGGATCCAAAATAGTTAACCTAAGCAAAGCCTCCGGGCCTCACATTAAAAGGTCCCTACGACAGAACAACATAAGTGCCATTGTCGCCGGCTAAGCAATCCTCCGGGCCTTATATCAAAAGGTCTCCACGACCAAACAGCGTAAGTGCCATTGTCAACGGTTAAGCAAGCCTATGGGCCTCATACTAAAAGGTCTCAACGACCAAGTAGCAGGAAGGCCACCATCGCTGGCCAAGAGCTCAAATGAGATTTAAGGGTCAATTATGGCTCGAATCGCAACGCGACTAAGAGACTGGACCCAGAAGATCATCAAACGCCTAAGGGCGGGAAGCAAAATGCACTATCGCCAACCAGAACCTCCGAAAGGGACAAAGGCTAATTGCAACTCGAATCATGACACATTTCAGAGACTGGACGCAAGGATTGTAGTACACCCGGAGGTACGGCACGGAGACCACTATCTCCTAACTCGGAGACTAGCTCCAAGAAAATAGCCAAACACCCAAAAGCAGAGAATGAAAATCATTATTGCCAGCCCAAATGGGCTCGAAGGTAGGATAAGCCTGAGTCAGGATCCCGACTTAGAGACCGAATCCGAAGGCAATTCGACCAACGCCCAAGAAGCACGACAACAGCCGAGGCAAATCTCTGGGCCGCTCGCCCACAAAGCCGATTCAGTCCAGAAACACGAAGGGTCATCACCCTCCTCCCATACATACGGGAAGAAAGTGGAAGGCCAAACGGAGCTCGAGCCATGACACGACTCAGATACTGAACCTCAAGATATCAGGAACTCGGCGTCAAACTCCGCTCCCTTGGTGCGTCCAAAAAGGGATCCAAACCGCTGGCCCGATTCGCCACGGGAATACCCCTATCTGCATATTCCCCGCTACTGCCTATGCAGTCAAGGGCCCTCTCCAACTCGGCCCCAACAAGTAAAGTAAGCCTCTATCTTTCGCTCCGCCCAAATAAAAAAGGTACCAAAGAAACGAAAAACCCCTCTTTTTTCGTGTATATATATATATATATATATATATATATATCAAGCACGCAGGGCGCCCTCTCCCTCTGCAGGGACCTCGCGACTATAGAACGGTCAAATCTACGCCCCGCACCGAAAGGAAAATAGCTTGTCAAAATACGCCTTCTATGGCATCGGCAAACGACAACCAAGCTCCCCGATTGTCCTCCTGACTTGGGCCAATTCCTCCGGGAAAAGGAGCCCCCCGCACCGACCTGATCGGGAAACTCCTCGGCAAAAAAAAAGCCACGAAATAGCTACCCTTTGACCATTGGGCCATCTGGTTGAAGGTTATTTTAGCTTGCCCGCTTCGCCTGATGTGTCTCGAGACACCCGAAGGCGGAACCCGAGATAATTAAACAACTGATACGCCTGAAGAGACGACCCAAGCGGCGCTATCAATACGCCATTGGCAGAAAAGGCAAAACCCCAGAACAGGCACCCATGAAATCGCTCCGGCCTAGAAGCACGGAGGATCACCGCCTTCCGCCCATAAAGGGAGATGGGAGCCGGAGGACCTACCCAAGCTCGAGCCATGATGCAACTCGGAGACTACCTCCAAAGCCGATATGTGCGATCGAGAGCAGCGACAGGAAAAAGGTACAAAAGGAACAAAAACCTTAAAAAACAAAATTCTTATATTACATGCAAAAACATTCTCCGTCTACAGGCACGCCCTGCGCGCCAGAAACAAAGTTACAAAACAACGGAACCTCTATTTTTCGTCAGAAAGAACGCCCCTTGCAGCGCCCACAAGGAGTGGCCAAACATCGCCTTCATCCACCTTGGCTCAGGCCAACTCCTCTGAAAAGACAAGGCCCTCGCTCCAGCTTCCTCGAAACGCCTCCCTCCAGGTTCGAACAGCAAACACGTTCTTCAACCCTCTCTTCGCGATCGAGGGCTCGAATCAACTCGGACTGAATGGCAGCAGCTTCCCCCATACAAAGTCTCCATCTCTCGATCAGCACTGGGTCGGCTTGATACATCTTCCGCATCGATTACCCCGGCCCTGACCTTCGAAAGTCCAAACTCGGGTCTCTCGATCACATTCATCTGAACCAGGGTATTCTTGCAGGACAAGTTGAGGTTAACCTCGAAGATCAGGCTCGAGATTATCCAAGGCTCAGGTCCTAAAAGAACCAGCCCGGATCTAAGGCCATCGCAAGTCCACAAAAGGGAGCTTCGTGTACAAGAAGTAAAACACGAGATACGCCCCTATAGGACATCTCCTTGTCCCCCTGAAAACAAGTAAAGAAGGTGTCGGGGAACAACGTCAGCGTCCAACGCCGGACAACGAGACATACGCCCGAGTTCGCGACTTCCACCCCGTAGGAGTAGACGCCGAGAGCCAACCTTACGCTCTCTGAAGGAGTTACCCACATCAACAGGGCTCGCTAGTGCACCCGAGGATGACCTCCATCCGTTGTATCGTCCCTGAAAGCCCCGAAGGACGCAAAAGCAAACAAACTCCAAGAAGAAAGCAGAAATATATCTCTGGCGGCCTGGGAGGATCATCCACACCCAGATCAATAAAATCTCCGGGGTACCCAAAGATGACCTACATTTTGGGAATTACCCCCAGAGGCCTCGGAATTCAGCATAATTCGGGAGACCCTCATAGCACCGGTCTCTCGGGTCGACCAACAGAGGGACCAAAAAGAACCCGTGTCAAGTGGCAAAAAAGCAAGGCTGTTTCGCATTTATCAAAGCTCCAAGCAAAATCAAAGTAGCGCACCCGCATGGGCGAATCTCTAAAGTAAATTCAAACACATTCCGGAGAATTATCTATGGTCCAGAAGGGCTCCCCCCCATGTGATCACCTCTCAACGCCTCTCTCGAGGAACCCAAGATGCCGTCAACTATCTCCACGTGATCCGAGGGAGTCAACAGCCTGAATATGTCGGGTTGGCTTAAGCTCGGTCAGAAGCCCAATTATCGGGTTCGATGAAAGCCACACCGACCAACACGGGGTTCGCGAAAATGCTTCATCAGCGGTCGACAACAAACAAAGGCTTGCAACAAACGTAAGGATATATCGGAAAAGGGCAGGGACTGAAAGCAGAAAACCAGTAAAAAACATATTTATATTTGTATAAATCCTTATATACAATTGTATCTTACATGAATACAAAAGCTTCTTTTACAAAGGGAAAGAATACAGGCAGCATACAAGTCCAAAAGAGAACATCCTACGTGTAGCGCTTCCGAAGTCATCCTTCTGGTCATATGACCGCAAAGGCAATATCTTCCAAGTCCGGCCCCCGCCATGATCTCATCCCTACCTTCCCGAAATGGCATCTTCAAAAGGAAGCCGGGAGAAGAGCAAAATGACGAAGGGATACCAGAGGAAGGCGAGAAGTGGCTGGGCGAAAAATTCGGCTAGCGCGGACTCCGCCTGCATATTTCCCCCGAAGCCACTTCACGAGATGTCGCCTCGGCCCGGAATGCAACGGCCGAGTGGAGCCAATCACCACATCCCCTGAAATCCAAAGGGGATGTAACACGTTGGGCCGGTGAAGGAGGGTGAGCAGCGGTGTATAATCCGATCCCCCTCTTGAGCAGCGGTGGATAACCCAGAATCTTTCTCCAGATCAAGGGACACCGACCTCCTATGTCGCTATACCAAGCCAGCAATGACAGCAACAACAACAACAACAACAGTAACAACAATAACGACATCACAGTAGGATAAGCCGGTCCTGTCCAGGAAAGCTCGAGGGCTGGCCCATGCCTTGACCGACGAAANGTCGACCCTGGAGTTGTATGTTTCACTTTTTTATCGTTGGCCTCGATTTTTTCCTCCCCCTTTTCGATTCGTTCGGTCAATTCTTCTAGCCTCCTAAGAACCGCAGAATCAGCATCTGGGAAAACAAGAAGAGCATGTATCGAAGGAAGCTTTTTTAATGAAGAACTGATCGCAAAGGAGCCCCATATATATAGAGGGAGAACAAAGTAACCGACAGCGCCATTATCGCCCTCGAGAAACGTAGCGACAGGTGAAATTAATGCATTCGTGGAAGATGAAACGATAGCGACAAAACGGCGGCACGGAATGACAACAACGATGCGGCCCCGAAGAGCGAGGAATCTTAATATTTCTAAAAAGTTCCGAAGAAGCAGGAAGGAAAAACGCCTCGACTTCTGTGAAGGAAGGCTGAGCCATCGGCTTAATGGCATGTCGAGGACCCACGAGGAGGAGCGTCAAAAACATTTCTTATCACTTCCTTCTAAGAAACGCGGAGACTATCTGTGTGCGGGAAAATCGGGAGACCAATTTTCCCTTGACATAATGCTTCGAAGAACAAATCCCAAAGGCACGGGATCTCGGTTCGGTCGCCTCCCTCGAGATCTAACCGATGCCTTGCCCAGATCGGGCATCGTCTAAGACCCTGATGGGCGAATATATCCCCCGAGGGATGTATCCGGGTCCACAAGACTTGTCCAAACGGCTCGACGTCAGCTCTCCTACAACCTAAGAAAAGCAGGCTGTCACATCGCATTCTTTTATTGTATTGTGTATTCCATATTAAGTTTGGATGCCCCCTTTTTGAAGGGTCACCAACACCTTGTAGCTCATCTCCAATTGTCTTACAAAGAAAGCAATAATATTCTCTCTCCCTTTCTCTAAATCTCTCTCTGGTTCTAAATCATATCTATTGATAGCTATTCTCTTGGTGAGTCAAATAAATATATCTCAAGATCATCCTTAGTATTTTATTGTTTCTTCATTTATTCTTCGTCATTTAGCTCAAGATTGACGATATAAAGCCTTGTATGCACATATTTATCTGTTATCCCCTTCCCGATTACCCTCGATAAGGTTATCTTCGATAGGCTCGAGGTCTGGCCCCGAGGTATCTACTGGCTTGTCCTAAGCCCGGGAACATCCCTTACTGGTTCGATTATCATTTTTGGCTAGCTCGATCTTTACTGTTTTACTCCATATTTAGTATTAATCACCCTTTCAAACTAGCTCGGGAATAGATCACGTATTTTTAGAATCCCATCTACAAATTTAATTGTTGTTACCATTTTCACGGTAAACAGTTATGAATAGATGTGACAATGCATATTTATTAATTATAATTAAGACAGAAATTATAAGACAACAAAATTATGCTATTAATTTTCCGTAAATATTTCCCCCTATCGTAATTAGCCTTTAAATTTTTGGTTGTGCAAATTCCTTTATACTCTTGATAATAAAAGTTAAAAAGTCGTAGTAATCTATTGGATAGGGTAAATATAAATATGACTTGTTGTTTCACAGCATGAAAAATCTTGTGGATAGGATATAACATAAATTTGTCTTGGATTATTTGCAGCATGAAAAATGTGGTACAGCAACATGCCGTACAACAATAGCGTGACAAGCCATATTTAAGCAGACAGACCACAGATCCATGGCCCGGTGGTACTATATATAATAAATTAAATATTTCTAAAAAGGCAACAGTTACTCAAAAGGTGTATTATTTTATTAAAGTCAAATACGTAAGCAACTCCTTAAATTTGTCCCTTTTTTTCTTTTAGACGCTTAAATTAGGAGTCCGGAACCAAAATGTGGTTATTTTGAACTTAAAGAACAAAAATATGTGCAAAAAAAATTTAGTGACCAAAATATATATAGCATTTTTTTAAAAGACGCTATACTTTAACGGCCGTTTTACCAGTTAAGTAAAGCGTCTTTTTAAAAGACGCTATTCATATAGCGTTCTTTACTAAAACGCTATACATATTAAGTGTGCCCACAAATAATTCTTCTCTGTTTAACTGACTTAACAATAATTCAACTAAGGATAGCATTTAAGCTAAGACGCTATACCTCAAATAATTGAACTCCGGACTGGTTTTTGCCTTATTTAAAGAGGTGAAGGATTTTGAAAAAATCCATTCATAAACATATTTAAGCCTTCTAAAAATTTTATTTGTTAAGTTGTTTTGCATTTTATCATAATGTTTGAAGAGCGAAATATTAGGGTTTCATTATATTGGGGGGGGGGGGGGTGAGGTTGTGGTGGAGAATAACTGAGTAAGATATAATTTATCTCCACAGTCTAATATTAAGTTGCCACTTACAATGGAGTACGATAAATTGGTATCGTTGATATGTAAAAAAATTAGTGTGAGCACACGTTCGGTGAATCTTAAAATAACCGGAAGATATTCGTAATCTGTGACTCCGCAAGGGGTTACTTGTTATGCTGAGTTTAACATCGAAGACGATGAAACTCTGAGATATTTTTTGGGGACCCCGGATGAATACCGTGAATTTATTATGATAAAATTGTTGGAATGTACGTCAAGGCTGAAGACGTTCGCAATAATGAGGTTGCACAAAGTAGGGAAATCCCTCAATCATCGGGTGGTTATTTTGGAGTAGTTTTAGCCGAACAGATTCAGGCTGAAAGGGTTTGGCCGGATCTAAAATTATATCCACGGGCGAATGAGGAGCGAGGAAATAATTTCTCCCCTAGTATACATAATCCACAAGCCGAGTGGTAAACTTCAATTTTCCTTTGTGTTACGATGTATATTTTGTGTATTGCATTTGTATTAACACTCATATATTCTACAGGGGGCACCGACCAAATATGAATTTTACAAGTTATGAACCAACGACCAGTTGGAATATGCCTAGTTTTGGTGTGTTGGATCATGGTGGTCCATCAGGGAGTCAGCATCAACAAGACAGTGTGCATCATGGGATGTCAACACATTATGATTTGTAAGTGAATAGATAAAGTTATATGTATTTTTTGGACCAATTTCAGTAACTCATTATTTCTTTGGTTGTGCAGTGAAAACGAGCAACTTGATGGTCCTGTCCTCACTCAATTGCCCGAAGACGACGTATTTACTCGAGATCAGGCAGATGCGTATAGTCAGAAGAGAATAGTGATTATGACAACAATGCCGATGAGTCTGGAGATGAGACACCCTTCCCTGACGAGGGTGATGATGAGGAGGAAGAGAATGTCAAGCCTAATTTGACGAGGGAGCATGCTCCACCTCCCGTTAGACCAAGAGTGTACGAGTCCCTCGAGTGTATCATTCAAAGCATATTCCCTACCTTGATCATTTGTCAAGTACGTCGGATGTGGATGCCCTCACATGGGATATTGACGAAATTCGGACATCAATGTGGGATGAATCTAGACCAATGGTGTTGTCAAAGGGCATGCTTCTTCTTGATAAGGCGCGCCTAATCAGGATGGTGAAAATGTACAACGTAAAAGAGTACCGTGAAATGACAGTATGGGAGTCATATCCCGATGTATACAAGGTTGTATGTTGTAGATGGTTTACGGGTTGTAATTGGATACTACGTGCGATAAAGAAGAAAATAAATATGTGGAAAATTGGTAAATATGTTGGCACCCACACTGTGAAATGGACACATTCAGTGGGAATCACTTCAACTTGGATATTGACTTTATTTCTCTTATCTTGATTCCACACATTGAAGCGTCCATAAGATACAAGATCAAAGAGTGTATAACATCCGTCAACCAGGAATATCAGTGTACCATTACCAAAAGAAAGTCATATCTCGGGCGCAAACGTGCGTTTGAAATTATTTATGGTGATTGGGATAAGTCATTTGCATCTCTATCCAAGTACATGGCCGCATTGCAACACTTTAACCCCGGGACAATTGTTGAATGGAAGCTTGAGCAGCGTGCGGGAATACCAGAATATATATTCAGATATGTGTTCTGGGCATTTAAACCAGCAATTGATGGTTTTGTGCATCGCCGGCCGGTAATATCCATAGACGGTACTCATGTCTATGGAAAGTATGATACTAAGCTGTTGATCGCCATTGTAGTAGATGCTAATGGACAAATATTTTCCTAGCTTTTGCCATTTGTGCCAATGAAAGCCAAGAGACGTGGACACTATTTCTTAACCACTTGAAGGAGCACGTTTTCAAACAACGTTCAGGTATTTGTCTAATATCTGATCGGCATGACGGTATTTTAAGTTCTGTACAGCATTTGCCTGAATAGCAGGAACCGTATGCGTACCACCGTTACTGTGTGAGGCACCTGAAGGTCAATTTCCAGACGAAATATCCCAACAAGGACTTGCATGATTTAATGTGGATGGTTGCAATTGATCACCAGGAGTGCAAATTCAGGAGGCGCATGGAATCGATCAGGCAGGGAGACGAAAGAGCCTATCATTGGTTGATGCGACATGAGCTTGGCAAGTGGACATTGCATGCGGATGGTGGCAGACGATGGGGAACCCTAACTACAAATATGTCAGAGTCTTTCAACGGGTTATTGAAGTCTACACGTGGATTGCCTGTCACAGCCATGGTGCGGATGTCATTCAAACAAATGGCGAAGAGGTTTGTTGAAAGACATAGAGGTGTATCAGAATTGATGGAGAGGGGTGTTGAATTTATGCCAAACCCAGTGAAAAGATTTGAGAAATACAGGAGGCAAGCACATTGTCATTCATTTTTACAGTATTGCCACGAGCTAAATATTTTTGAAGTTCGCACCGCTATCCATCAAAACTAGGGAAATAATATACACACCATAAATGAAGCTAGTAGGTTGTATTCTTATGAGAAATGGTCCATCTACCACATGCCGTACTAACACGCCATCAAGTGCTTTCAACATTGTCACGACCTGGATTTTCCACCCTCGGGAGTCGTGATGGCGCCTACTCATGAAAGCTAGGCAAGCTGAGAGTTACAAATTTTATTACTCTTTTAACTTAGCCTTTTAACAGTTCAATATAACAGGCGATCAATAGCGGAATAACCAAAACAATAAAATAAATACGGAAGACGAAATCTGATAATATCACTAAATACTAATACGCAAATCCAATATACAACTCTACCCAGAATTGGAGTCACAATGTCACGGACAATCTACAAATACTACAAACAGTTGTGTGAAAGATAAATACTTATCTGTCTCTGAAATACATAAAAGAAACAGAATGGAAAGATAGAAGGAGACACCAAGGCCTGCGGATGCCTGCAGGACTATCTCGGGTCTCTTCCACTGGACTAAAGGCAGCAACCTCGCTGTGGTCCAAAAGCTACAGCACCAGGATCTGCACACAGTGCAGAGTGTAGTATCAGCACAACTTACCACATACGCTGGTAAGTGTCGAGACTAACCTCGGCAAAGTAGTGACAAGGCTAGGACAAGACTACAAAATAAACCTGTGTAGTTATATCATATACAACAAATAATAACAACAGAAACTAGCAGTAAAAGCTGGGAAGGGGGAACATGCTGCGGGGGATAAAAAGTCCTAACAAAATTTCAACAGAGAAGCACAAAGAACACCGTAAATCAATTATGAACAAGAATAAGGAAAATAGTTACAAGTTCACGGCATCACTTTTCGTGCTTTTACTCTTGTCCTCACCATAAGAATCAATATATTCTGCACGGCATCACCCTTCGTGCTTTTACCTCACATAATCATGGCACGACATTATCCTTCGTGCATTATCACTCATATCATGGCACGACATCCCCCTTCGCACTTTTACAATTATAATATCGACACGGCATCACCCTTCGTGCATTAACACTCACTCACAATATCACGTACGACATCACCCTTCGTGCTTTTACACTCTTCCTTATCCAAGCAACAATCACAAAGAAATTCGGGCAAGGGAATCAATAAAATCACAATAGAATCCCGGCAAGGGAATAATAGTTTAACAATAATATCCTGGCAAGGGAAACAATATCATAAGCAGTAATATCCCGACAAAGGAATCAATATCAATAACAATAATATCCCGGTAAGGGAAACAATATCATAAACCTCTTCTCATTTCCACAATCTCTTCTCAACACAAATCTTAACGCCAATTCTCTACAATGTTCAGTTACCAAGAATACATCCATAAGCCTTGTTCAACATTAGAAATCATCATATTAAGCATGGACAATACAAAAAGGAGTCACATCAATCATAGTATAAGACTACGGGCATGCATGACACCGACGTATAGATACTCGTCACCACAATTCACTTCCAATTCGCTTGTATCTAGTTAAATTTACTTAATAACATTAATTAGTGATAAATAAATAAATTCTAATGCATTAAAATAGGTTTTCCAATGATTTACCCAAAAAGTCAAAAATCGACCCGGGCCCACATGGTCAAAACCCGAGGTTCGAACCAAAACCCAATCACCCATTCACCCATGTACTCAAATATATAACTTGATTTGAAATCGGCCTCAAATCGAGGTCCAAATCTCCAAAATTTGAAAATTCTAAGTTCTACGCAAAAGTACCCAATTTCCCAATGAAAACCCTCGATTTTGAATTGAAATCATGTGAAAAGATGTTATAGATTGAAGAAAATGAGTTAGAAACGACTTACAACTGATTTGGAGAAGAGCTTTTCTTTGGAAAATAGCCCAAGAGAGCTTAGGGATTGAGAGAGTTTAAAAAATAAAGAAATTTCGGCTAAGTTATAATTTGCTCAGGTGCGGATATTGCATTTGCGAAGCCAGGTTCGCAAATGCGAACTCGCAAATGCGGCCCAGGCTTCGCAAATGCGAAGGTAGGCCTTCCCCTATTTTCTTCGCAAATGCGAACCATCGTTCGCAATTGCGATCACTGTTGGAGTCGCTTTTGCGACATGGAGCTTTGCAAATGCGAAGGTCAGCCCCCTGCCCTGTAATCACAAATGCGAGCTCGAATTTGCGATCCAGGCCTGCAGACCTGCAACACATCAGTTGCTGCTCCTAAGTTGAAAGCACTCTGTGGCCTATCCAAAACTCACCCGAGCCCTCGGGGCTCCAAACCGAACATGCACGCAAGTCCAAAAATATCATACGGACTTGCTCGTGCGATCAAATCATCAAAATAATATCAACAACTATGAATCAAACCTCAAATTCATGAAATCACTCAAGAACATTGAAATTACAATTTTCTCAACTATAGGTCCGTTTTATACCAAATCAATTCCGATCTTTACCAAATTTTGCAGATTCAACTTAATTATTATATAAGACCTGTACCGGGATCCAGAACCAAAATACGGGCCCGATACCATCAGATTCAAACACATTTTGATTTCCAAAAACTCTTATAATTTTAGTTAAACAATTTCTTTCAAAAATTTATTTCTCGGGCTTGGGACCTCGGAATTCGATTTCGGGCATACGCCCAAGTACCATATTTTACTACGGACCCAACGAGACCGTCGGATCACGGGTCGGGGTCTGTTTACCAAGAATGTTGACCAAAGTCAAGTTTAATCAATTTTAAAAGCCAATTTCCTTTCGTCAAAAAAGCCAATTTCCTTAATTTTTCTTAGTTTTCACTTAAAAGCTTTTCGGAAATGCGCCCGGACTGTGCACACAAATTGAGGTGAGATAAAAAGAGGGTTTTAAGGCCTCGGAACATAGAATTTACTTTCAAAACGAATGATGACCTTTTGGGTCATCACATTCTCCAGCTCTAAAACAATCGTTCGTCCTCGAACGAACATAAGAAAAGTACCTGAGTCGGAGAAAAGATGGGGATATCGGCTCCGCATATTGGACTCAGACTCCCAGGTCGCTGCCTCAACAAGCTGACCTCTCTACTGAACACGAACAGAAGGGAAACTCTTCAATCTCAACTGAAGAACCTGCCGGTTTCGAATAGCTACCGGCTCCTCCTCATAGGACAAGTCCTTGTCCAACTGGACAGTGCTGAAGTCTAACACGTGGGATGGATCGCCATGATACTTCCGAAGTATGGACACATGAAATACTGAATGCACGACTGATAAACTCGGCGGCAACGCATGTCTGTGAGCCACCTCTCCCAATCGATCAAGAATCTCAAATGGGCCAATGAATCTAGGGCTTAACTTGCCCTTCTTTCCAAATCTCATCACACCCTTCATAGGCGACACCCGATGCAACACCCGCTCGTCGACCATGAATGCCACATCACAAACCTTATGGTCCGCATAACTTTTTTGCCTGGACTGAGCTGTACAAAGCCTATTCTGAATGATCTTAACCTTGTCCAAGGCATCCTGCACTAGATCCGTACCCAACAACCGAGACCGCTGACCATATAAAGCCTCATAGCGAGCCATCTGGATGCTCGACTGGTAACTGTTGTTGTATAATATAGATCTCTGCCAACCGCTTACAAGAATAGGAAACCACCACTTGAATGAAATGAACTGACTTGGTTAGCCTATCAACAATAACCCATACTCCATCGAACTTCCTCTGAGTCCATGGGAGTCCAACAACGAAGTCCATAGTGATCGCTCCCGCTTCCACTCAGGAATCTCAATCTTCTGGAACAAACCACCAGGTCTCTGATGCTCGTACTTTACACGCTGACAATTCAAACACCGATCCACATATGCAACAATGTCCTTCTTCATCCTCCTCCACCAATAATGCTGCTGCAAGTCCTGATAGATCTTAGCGGCACCCGGATAAATAGAGTACCGGGAACTATGGGCCTCCTCTAGAATCAACTCTCGAAGTCCATCCACATTTGGCACACAAACTCGACTCTGCATCCTCAAAACTCCATCATCTCCTAATGTAACTTGCTTGGCACCACCGTGCCGCACTGTGTCCCTATGGACACACAAATGAGGATCATCATACTGCCGATCTCTGATAAGCTCAAATAATGAAGAACGGGCGACTGTACAAGCTAACACACGGCTGGGCTCAGAAATATCCAACCTCACAAACTGATTGGCTAAAGCCTGAACATCCAAAGCAAGAAGCCTCTCATCGATCGGAATATACGCAAGACTGCCCATACTGGCTGACTTTCTACTCAAAGCATCGGCCACCACATTGGCCTTCCCTGGATGATGTAAGATGGTGATATCATAGTCTTTCAATAGCTCCAACCACCTCATCTACCTCAAATATAGCTCCTTCTGCTTGAACAAGTATTGCAAACTCTTGTGATCCGTGAACACCTCACATGACACACCATATAAATAGTGCCTCCAAATCTTCAGCGCATGAACAATGGCTGCTAACTCCAAATCATGAACTGGGTAATTCTTCTCATGAATCTTCAATTGTCGTGAAGCATAAGCAATAACCTTGCCATCCTGCATCAATACCGCACCAATTCTAATACAAGATGCGTCACAATATACTATATATGGCCCTGAACCTGTGGGCAAAACCAACACCGGCGCTGTAGTCAAAGCTGTCTTGAGCTTCTGGAAGCTCGCCTCACACTCATACAACCACCTGAACTCGGCACCCTTCTGGGTCAACCTGGTCATCGAGGCTACAATAGATGAAAACCCCTCCACAAACCGACGATTATAGCCCGCCAAACCCAAGAAACTCCGGATCTCTGTAGCTGATGCGGGACTAGGACAGTCCTTGATGGCCTCTATCTTCTTTGGATCTACCTGAATATCCTCTGCTGATACAACGTGACCCAAGAAAGCAAATGATGCCAACCAAAACTCGCACTTCGAAAATTTAGCATACAACTGACTACCTCTCAAAGTCTAAAGAACAACTCTCAGTTGCTGCTCATGCTCCTCCCGGCTGCGGGAATAGATCAAAATATCATCAATGAAGACTATTACGAATGAATCCAAGTAAGGCTTAAACACTCGGTTCATCAAATCCATGAAAGCTGCTGGGCCATTTGTCAACCCGAATGACATCACCAAGAACTCATAATGCCCGTATCGAGTGCGGAAAGCTGTATTAGGGACATCGGATGGCCTAATCCTAAACTGATGGTAACCAGATCTCAAGTTAATCTTCGAGAATACCTTGGCACCCTGAAGCTGATCAAACAAATCATAAATCATCGGCAATGGATACTTATTCTTGATTGTGACCTTGTTGAACTGCCGATAAACTATACACATCCTCATCGCTCCGTCCTTCTTCTTAGCAAACAACACCGGCGCACCCCAAGGTGAGACACTAGGTCTAATAAAGCCCGTATGAAGCAAGTCTTGCAACTGCTCCTTCAATTCTTTCAACTCAGGCGGGGCCATACGATATGGCGGAATAGAAATGGGCTAAGTGCCCGGAGCCAAATTAATGCATAAGTCAATATCCCTGTCGGGTGGCATACCTGGCAGGTCTGAAGGAAATACCTCAAGAAACTCACGAACACCTGGCATAGAATCCATAGAATGAACCTGGATACTAGAATCACGAACATAACGCCAAATAGGCCAAACATCCCTTAATAACAATACGTCGATCCTTCGTATATGAAATAACCCTACGGGTGGAATGGCCAGGAGTCCCTCTCAACTCTAAACGAGGTAAACCCGGCAAGGCTAAGGTCACATTCTTGGAATGACAGCCCAATATAGCGTGGTAAGGTAATAACCAGTCCATTCCCAATATGACAACAAAATCAACCATATCCAACAGTAACAGATCTACTCGAGTCTCAAGACCCCCAATCACAACCATACATGAACGATGGACACATTTTACAATAATAGAATCACCCACCGGTGTAGATACATATACAGGAGCACTCAGGGAATCACTAGGCATGACTAGATATGGTGCAAAATAAGATTACACATAGGAGTATGTAGATCCTGGATCAAATAGAACTTAAGCATCTGTACTACAAACCAGAACAGTACCTGTGATAACTGCATCGGAGGCCTCAGCCTCAGGCCTGGCTGGAAGAGCATAACATCGGGGCTGGGCCCCACCACTCTAAGCTACATCTCTGGGACAACCTCCTGCTGGATGGCCTCCACCTCTAGCGGCTTGACCTCAACCTCTAATACCTCTACCTCCACCTCTAGCACCTCTACCCCCACCTCTAGCCGGTTGAGACGGCGATGGAACACTCGGTGCCTAAACCATGGCATGGGAAACCTGATGCTGACAGTTGCTCGATACTCGAGGTCAAAATCTAGCGATATGCCTCATTTCGCCATAAGTATAACAAGCCCTCGGCTGTTGAGACTGCTGACCCTGACGGCCTGAATGACCATCCCGAAAACTCTGGAGCGATAGTGCACTGATAGGAGCTAGTGGTGCACTGTAGGGCAACTGATCAGAATACTGCATATGAGAACCACGACCACCTAGCGCACCGTGAGAAGCCTGAAGTGTTGAATGAAACGGCCTGGAAGGATGGCCCCTACCAACAGAATCTCTGCCTCCAAATGAGGCACCACTGAACCTATCCGAATGACGAGGCCTCTTGTCAGACGCCTGATCACTCCCCTGTGATAGAACCATTTCAACTCTCCTGGCCACGTTGGCCGCATCCTAAAAAGAAATCTCGCGCCCCGTCTCCTTAGCTATCTGTAATTGAATAGGCTGAACGAGTCCCTCAATTAACCTCCTCACTCTCTCTCTCTCTCTCAGTGAGAAGTAAAAGAAGAGCATGACAAGCCAACTCATTAAATCTGGTCTCGTACTGAGTGACAGTCATAAAACCCAGCTAGAGACGCTCGAACTGCCTCCGATAGTTCTCCCTCTGAGTGATTGGAAGACACTTCTCGAGAAATAGCTGAGAGAACTGATCCCAAGTCAAAGTCGGGGACCTAGCTTGTCTAGCCAAACAATAATCCCTCCACCAAGTCTTGGCGGATCCAGGCAGACGAAAGGTAGCAAAGTCGACCCCATTGGTCCCCACTATCCCCACGTTCCATAGAACCTCATGAAAGCTGTCCAAATAATCCTGGGGATCCTCAGAAGATGTACCACCAAAAGTAGTAGTAAAGAGCTTGGTGAACCTGTCCAATCTCCACAACACATCAGCAGACATAGTTAGCCCCTCAACGGTCTGTGCCACAATACCCGGCTGAACTACCCCAACTAGCTGAGCTGCTGGAGTCTGAAACTGGGGAGCCATATGCTCCAGACTGCGAGTAGCAGGAGTCTGGGCTCCTCCCCTAGCCTGAGAGATGACTGGTGCTACAGGATGCAAGCCTGCCTGGGCGACACTGTCCATAAGGCCCACTAGACAGACAAGAGCATCCTGAAGTACCGGGGTGGTGATGAACCCCTCTGGGACCTGAGCTGGTCCTGGTGGAACTGTCTAGGCTGGAACCGCGTCGTCAAACTCAACTTGAGGCTGCGCCGCTGGTGCTGCTGCTCGAGCTCTAGGCTGAGCCCTGCCTCTGCCTCGGGCCCTAGCATGGCCTTGGCCTCTGCCCCTCGCACGAGTTGCTACTGTGGGCTTGGGCTGCTGGTCGGCTGATGAAGCGGTACGTGTTCTTACCATCTGCGAAAGAACAGAGTGGAAGTTCAATTAGCATTGAGAAATCAAGTTGCACAATAGGAAAGAATAGATGTGAAATTTTTCCTAACTCTGTAGCCTCTAGGGGATAAATACACACATCACCGTACCGATCCCACAGACTCTACTAAGCTTGTCCGTGAATTGTGAGACCTAAGCAACCTAGAGCTTTGATTCGAACTTGCCACGACCCGGATTTTCCACCCTCGGGAGTCGTGATGGTGCCTACTCATGAAAGCTAGGCAAGCTGAGAGTTACAAATTTTATTACCCTTTTTACTTAGCCTTTTAATAGTTCAATATAACAAGCGATCAATAGCAGAATAATCATAACAATAAAATAAATGCGGAAGACGAAATCTGATAATATCACTAAATACAAGTACAGAAATCCAAAATACAACTCTACCCAAAATTGGAGTCACAATGTCATGGACTATCTACAAATACTACAAACAGTTGTCTGAAAGATAAATACAAATTTGTCTCTGAAATACATAAAAGAAACAGAATGGAAAGATAGAAGGAGACACCAAGGCCTGCGGACGCCTGCAGGACTACCTCGGGTCTCCGCCACCGGACTGAAGGCAGCAACCTCACTGTGGTCCAAAAGCTACAGCACCAGGACCTGCACACAGTGTGGAGTGTAGTATCAGCACAACCGACCCCATGTGCTGGTAAGTGTCGAGCCTAACCTCGGCGAAAAAGTGACGAAGCTAGGACAAGACTAACAAATAAACCTGTGCAGTTATATCATATACATCAAATAATAACAACAGAATCTAGAAGTTAAAGCTGGGAAGGGGGAACATGCTGTGGGGGATAACAAGTACTAACATAATTTCAACAGAGAAGCACAAAGAACACCGTAAATCAATTATGAGCAAGAATAAGGAAAAGAGTTACAAGTGCACGACTTCACCCTTCGTGCTTTTACTATCGCCTTCACCATAAGAATCAATATATTCGGCACGGCATCACCCTTCGTGCTTTTACAATCACAATATCGACACGACATCACTCTTCGTGCATTAACACTCACTCACAATATCACGCACGACATCAACCTTCGTGCTTTTACACTCTTCCTTACCCATGTAAGAATCACAAAGAGATTCGGGCAAGGGAATCAATAAAATCACAGTAGAATCTCGGGAAGGGAACAATAGTTTAACAATAATATCCCGGCAAGGGAAACAATATCATAAGCAGTAATATCCTTGCAAGGGAATCCATATCAATAACAATAATATCCCGGCAAGGGAAACAATATCATAAACCTCTTCTCATTTCCACAATCTCTTCTCAACACAAATCTCAACTTGAGCCAATGCTCTACAATGTTCAATTACCAAGAATACTTGCATAAGCCTTGTTCAACATTAGAAATCATCATATTAAGCATGGACAATACAAAACGGAGTCACATCAATCATAGAATAAGACTCACGGGCATGCGTGACACCGACATATAGATACTCGCCACCACACCTATACGTCGTACTCAACAATTAACACATAGAAAATAAGACCAAGATCCCCATTCCCTCAAGATAAGGTTAGACCAAACACTTACCTCTGCCACGAACACAATCAAGCCTCAACTACCGCTTTACCCCTCGATTCCACTTCTAATTCGCTTGTATCTAGTTATAATTTACTTAATAACATTAATAAATGCTAAATTGCCCAATTCTAGTGCATGAAAATAGGTTTACCAATGATTTTCCCAAAAAGTCAAAAATCGACCCCGGGCCCACATGGTCAAAACACGAGGTTCGAACAAAAACCCGATCAACCATTCACCCACGAACTCAAATATATAATTTGTTTTGAATTTGGCCTCAAATCGGGTCCAAATCCCCAAAATTTGAAAATTCTAAGTTCTACCAAAAAACACCCAATTTCCCCATGAAAATCCTTGACTTTGAATTTAAATCATGTGTAAAGATATTATAGGTTGAAGAAAATGAGTTAGAAACGACTTATAATTGATTTGGAGAAGAGCTTTTCTTTGGAAAATCGCCCAAGAGAGCATAGGGTTTGAGAGAGTTTGAAAAATGAAGAAATTTCGGCTAAGTTATAATTTGCTCAGGTGCAGATATCGCATTTGCGAAGTCAGGTTCGCAAATGCGAACTCGCAAATGTGGCCCATGCTTCACAACTGCGAAGGTAGGCCTGCCCCTGTTTTCTTCGCAAATGCGAACCATTGTTTGCAATTGCGATCACTGTTGGAGTCGATTTTGCGACACGGAGATTCGCATATGCGAAGGTCACGCCCCTGCCCAATCATCGCAAATGCGAAGGTTAGTTGCAAACGCGAGCTCGCATTTGCGATCCAGGAGTCTGCAGACCTGCAACACATTAGTTGCTGCTCCTATGTTCAAAACACTCTATGGCCTATCCAAAACTCACCCGAGCCCTCGGGGATCCAAACCAAACATGCACGCAAGTCCAAAAAATTATACGGACTTGCTCCTGCGATCAAATCATCATAATAACATCATCAACTATGAATTAAACCTCGAATTAATGAAATCACTCAAGAACATTGAAATTACTATTTTCTCAACAATAGGTCCGTCTGATACCAAATCAATTCCGATCTTTACCAATTTTTGCAGATTCAACTTAATTATTATATAAGACCTATGCCGGGCTCCGGAACCAAAATACTTGACCGATACCATCACATTCAAACACATGTAAAATTCAAAAAACTCTTATAATTTTAGTTACATAATTTCTTTCAAAAATTTATTTCTCGGGCTTGGGACCTCGGAATTCAATTCCGGGCATACGCCCAAGTCCCATATTTTACTACAGACCCTACGAGACCGTCGAATCACGGGTCCGGTTTCGTGTACCAAGAATGTTGACCAAAGTCAACTTTAATCAATTTTAAAAGTCAATTTCCTTATTTTTCTTAGTTTTCACATAAAAGCTTTCCGGAAACATGCCGGGACTGCGCATGCAAATCGAGGTGAGACAAAAAGAGATTTTTAAGGCTTCGAAACACATAATCTACTTTCAAAAGTGGGCAATTGCAGTCAGTGGGTGATGAGGATTATTGGCCTCCAAAACCATTTAAAATAGTGTGTAACAAGGTCTATTTGCGTAAGCTACAAGTGCAAAAAAGAACGCGTATGAGGAACTAAATGGATGTTGGTGATACCGTTAATGCGCCTAAATGTGGCATATGCTCGCAAACAGGACACGATCGTCATAAATGTCCTTCAGCAAGTTAGGGTGGCGGTGGTAATGCAGCTCCTGGTGGAAGTTCATCTATTGTGCCCAACTATCAAGGATGCACGTAGTGTTTTGTTTATCTTGTTTGTAATGTGGTTGTAATAAGTGTATGTACTTGTTTATCTTGAATAATGTATGAAATAAAATTATGTTTCCATTGCTGTTAAATCTTATTGATATTTAACACTTAGTACAACAATCTTAAGCAAAGGAGTTAAAAATTTAAATTTAAAGTGATTTGGAGTAGATTTGAGCAAGATTTGAGTTAAATTTTAGAAAACACCCAAGTGTTTGTAGACAAATCTCCATTAAATGACTTCAAATTTTATTTACAACCTCCTTGTAATATTTCTAACAAGTATGAAAAAGTGACTCGCCTGAAAAGATAACTTCTGGAAAAGCTGTATTGTACCCAAAACAATCTTTAACACGCGAAGCATAGCGCAGTTAAATGCTACGTTATGTGAGTTGTCATGTCGACATAAAAAGCTGCTCGCCTGCAAAAGTTGTTTTGTACCTGAAAGAATCTTTAACACGTGAAGCATAGCGCGATTAAATACTACGTTATTTGGGTTGTCTTGTCGATGTAAAAAGCTACTCGCCTACAAAAGCTGTATTGTACCCGAAAGAATCTTTAACACGCAAAGCGGTTAAATACTACGTTATGTGTGTTGACTTGCCTATAAATGACTAGTGCATTTTAGTTATTATTTGCGCTTAACCAAAACAAATAGCAAAACGTTCCATAAAAGCAGGGTTTATATTTTTTTTTTTTGCATTAACAAATGTCTGGATGCAATAACCAACCAATGTGCTATTGTGGCTAAAGCTGTATGATGAAGTCATGTTGGTCCGATGGTCATGTTGGGGAACAAATACTGGATGTGTGTAAATAGGTTTGGAGGCAATGACGGAAATTATTGCAATTTTGAGGAATGGTATGATAAACCCATTAAGTTGGAATGCTACAAAAAATCTTTGCAGTATATTTGGAATATGAACTGTGAATATCAACGCCGTGAGTCTGAAATGAAATGAGAAATTGCGGCATTGCATGAGAAACTAAAAGAGGCGGAAGAAGAAAAAAATAGGCTGGAAGAGAAATTTAAGTGGTTGGAGCAGAGAACACTAGGCGGTAGTGACTAAACAATGACATGTATGTGTTGAGTGTAGTGTTTTATCTTTATGTTTTTCGTGATTTGTATTTTCATTAGTTGTATTGAATTTAAATTATGTTAAGTTGCTATGTTTGTATTTGTGTTGTAGTATTAAAATAACGAACAATCGGAGAAATAAAAACACAATGCACATATAATGTAACAATAAAAGTAGTTTTCATTATTTACTGATTGTTATATGTACATAAAATCAAAAAAAATCAATGTGTCCCACATCCTTTATGCTTTAAAGCAGCCGCTGGCCTCAGACGCATCCCATCCCGCCCGGAAACACTATTAGGATCATCCTCATCACGATGCCTCTTTAGCGGAGGATGAGCTGCAACATGATCGTTAGTAAGGCTGGTAGGCTCGGTAGAAGCGGCCGTCGGTGCAGCAGTAACCTATAGAATAATGACATATTTTAGTATATGAAATATATAATAGTGATGTAGCGGTTGATTGCATAAAAATAATTAAAATGTCTTACCATGGTCGCAGCGGGCTCCTGAATATACTCATCCGTCTCAGGCTTGTGAGTGTCACTCCTAGTAGCCTCCGCGACGGGCGAGGCTGTTGGCTTAAAACAAATATGCTTTAGATATTTATGACTAATCAACGAGATAAACACAAAATTAAGTAATATTAATACAAACTAACCAATTCCTGTAGAAGATCCTCAGAATCCCTCGGTGGTGAGCCATAACTAAGTCGGCGCCCATTATCCACATCTCGTACCGGACGAGCATCATCAACCGTTGATGCCTCTGGAGGGTCAACAAACACGCAACCCAGTTATATAAGGTAAAGGCCGAGACCGCAATTGACGATGGAGCTAACGGGGTCACCTGCGATGTTGCTGGAGTAACCCCAAGCTAAATGACGGGATATCACTAGGATCAGGGTGGTCACCCAGCTGATCAACTCCAACATCCTCAACAGGTGCCTCAACGCCCCCTTTCTAGGGACCACCTCCTTGCCGACCCCCACCTCCTCGCCATCTTCCACGACCTCGTGGGACACACCTACCTTGTGGGACACCCCTACCTCGTGGCATACCCTCGCCTCGTGGCACACCCCTGCCATGTCGACCACGTTCAGGCTGCACTAGTGGCCCACGATGGCACTGCTCTAGCGCCATATAATTAGCGTCTTTTCCTAAGCGCTTATCATCCCGGGCTCGCTGCAATGTCGGAGCCAAATCTATAATCTGCCGGTCATAGTCGTGCAAAGTGGCCGCTCCCTTGCCGGTATGCTGCTGTATCTGCAACCCCAACTGTTGGAACATATGCAGTCCAATAACCCGCAGAACATGTAAAATATTAATTTCAAAACGGAATGTCAACGTTATAACAAAATATGCCAAATAACATACCAACACCTCATGCCTCCCGACGTGTGGAACAAACCGACCGCCAGCATGATGAACGGGATTCCCGGCGATAAGTTGGGTTGCTACGGTACGAGCCGATATACTCATGTGCACTAACTTTAAGCTCGAGTGGAGGGGGTGGCAGAATCAGGTCACGCCGCTGGTCCCAAGTCTCGATCCTGCGCTTCTAGCCATGCCTCATATGCCTGGTCAACCCTCGAACGATCATCCCGCTGGTAATGTGTCCTAACCCAAGCGGGCGGTGGAGGTACAAGCTGTGGTCGACCAAACTGGCGAAGGATTCGCTCGCTGGCATTATGCTCGACAATATCGAGACACATCAACGGGATAGAAGAGCTCCAGATAAGTCGTCCGGTCGAGCAATAATCAGGCAAACCAGCTATTATCTCGTTGCTGTATGGCCTCCTAATGAACTATTACGTAAAAACAGGAACAGTGACTATACAAAACACATATAAATCCAGGCTAAGTAAACTTAAGTATAGAATTACCTGTGTGTCCTCCAACAAATCCAACAAATCTATGCAATAGGGGAGATTATGTCGAGCCTCGTACTCGCGTCCGTATCTCCGCCTATCAACCCACCTCCTAGCCAAAGGGAGAAACGATGAAGGTGGTGCATCCTGAGCTATGGGTAGTAGAGGTCGCTGAAACTATAGGAACCGCTCCCAAGCCTAAACCTAATATACAGTTTGGACGTAAAATTTAAATTATATTTTTATGATCTATGTTATAATGAAGAGAGTATTTGACTATGTTTTTACCTGCAGCAGCGGCAAAAATCCTGCAACGTCTCGCTGGGTGCCCATGCATGCCCGATACAACTGCCGATACAAGAACAGCAGCACCCCCAGCTATACAGATGTAAATCATCTAGCCGCTCAAGATGATGAAGAAATCTCAAGCTGACTAGGTTTCCCGAAGTGTTCGAGAACAATACGCCTCCAAACACAAGCAACAGCGACCTCGTGTACCCGTTAATATGTACTCCGGTGTATGATGAGTAATGTCATCATGCATGGACTCCAAATGCGGTCGGATGGGCATCAACGCAAGACGACTAGCCCCAACCGATACACCCTCATCCTCTGGCCGGAAACCTGTGAGCCGCTGCAATGTGTCCAGGTACTGGGCTCCCATATAATCTCTCATGGGTTGCGGCAAAGAAACAGGAATTCCATCAACCGGTAGCCCATACAGAACCTCCACGTCCTGCAACATGATAGTGGCCTCGCTAGTGGGCAAATGGAATATGTGCGTCTCTGGTCACCACCGCTCTATCAAAGCCGTGATCAATGACCAATCCAGCTGCAGCCGGCCGATCTCAATGATCCTTTAAAAACCCGTATCTTGCAGGCGTCTGACTTTTCGGGGATGGAGCTGGCGGTCCATAAGAAAGTCCCATATCGTCTATTCTCCTAGAACGTGAAGTTTGGGCCAATAACTGCCCCTACCATATGTAGGAAGACCTATGCTTGGCATGTAGCTGTAGTAGCTCTAGGGAGGCAGGTCTCGAATGCAAAGGCGGAACCTCTATGACCACTACTGTAAATTGAACAAAATTAATTACATTATTTTTCTTTTCCACTGCTTAAATATATTGCAATACCTTGAAATATTAAATTTTATTCGATATTTTACTATATTGTTTATTAGATCGATACACTTTCAATATTTTTATTTTATATTTTATATGTTACTTTAATATGTTAGTTTTATATTTTATATGTTTGTTAGTTATTCACCTATTTTTTACTATACATGATTTAATTATTAAATATTTACATTTTGGTTCCGGACACAATATTTGAGACCCAGTAGCCCCAATGTATCCTGAATTCTTATGTTCATGATGAGAAAATTTTTCCGATTTTTCACTCAACAAATCTGTTATTTATATGTTAGTTTATTATTGTATATGATAATTTTATTATTATATATGATAGTTTTATTATTAAATATATTAGTTCTAATATTTTATATATTTGTTTGTTTGTTACAGACTTATTTTTTTTTACTATACTAAAATTAAATAATTAATTTTCATAACCATAAAAGATTTAATTATTAAATATTCACATTTTGGTTCCGGACACAATATTTGAGGCCCAGTAGCACCAATGTATCCTGAATTCTTATGTTGTTACGTTTGTTGACTATAATTGAAGATAGTTTGTGTTTGAACTATCTGCTTTTTAACGTATTTTTGGGAATAAGAGATACTTAAATTATCTTATTTCTATAACTAAAAGGATAGTATGCTAAAGAGCACTACGTTTTACTACATTAAAAGGTCACTACATTACAAATACGAGTACTACATTAGGCCACAAGATACCACTACAGGGAACTAAAGTAAAAATTTATCTAGTTTACTAGTCTTTTAGCAATTTAATAATATAAACCGAATAAAAACAACAAATCGATTTAATCATAAAACAATCACGAAATTACATATACCAGAGTAAAAAGTAACTAATTAATATTTTTTTAACACCTAATAACAATTTCTCTATTTTACAATTTTTTTTAGCACACTAATGCTATAGTTCGGATAAAAAATAACAAATTAGTTAAATCGCAAAACAATCATGTGATGACCCAAATGGTCATCTTGTATTTTAGAATCCGAATCCGGGTTCCGAGGCCTAGAAAACCTCAGTTTTCTTTTTCCTCAATTTGCGTGCGCAGATCGGACGCGTTTCTGGAAAGCTTTAATGTGAAATTTAAGAAAAGTATTGAATTTGGCCTTTAAAATTGATTAAAGTTGACATCGGTCAACATTTTTGGTAATCGAACCCGGACCCGTGATTTGACGGTCCCGTAGGGTCCGTAGTAAAATATGGGACTTGGGCGTATGGCGGGAATCGAATTCCGAGGTCCCTAGCTCGAGAAAAGAATCTTTAAAGAAAATTGTTTGCTGGAATATATAAGGTCTTTTGGAAATGAAATGGTGTGTGATCTTGATGGTATTAGGCCCGTATTTTTGTTCCGGAGCCCGGTACAGGTTAATATTTAAGTTGTATCTTGGAAATTTGGTAAGAATCGGAGTTGATTTGACGTGATTCGGTAGTCCGGTTGTGAAAATAGTAAATTTGACGTATTCTTGAGGAAAATAATGAGTTTGAGGTTAAATTCGTAGTTGTTGATGTTATTTTGATGATTTGATCGCACGAGAAAGTCCGTATGATATTATTAGACTTGCATGCATATTTGGTTTGGAGCCCCGAGGGCTCGGACGAGTTTTGGATAGGCCACAGAGTGATTAGAACTTGACAAAACTCAGCACTGCATCTAGTGTTTTGCATAGGCCTCTGATCTCGCAGATGCGAGATTAGGCTTCGCAATTGCGAAGTCTGCCGGCCTGGGAAATACAACAATATTGTCGCATACGCGAAGAACGCCTGAGAAGGACAACCTCGCAAATGTTAACCATTTACCGGAATTGCGAAGGCCCCAGAAGTCGCAAATGCGACATATGTGTCGCAAATGCGACGGCAGCAGTAAATACAAAGGGTTCGCTATTGCGAACCCCTGATCGCAATTGCGATAACTGCAGCCTGTTAAGTGAAATTTTAGACGGGATTTTCACTTTATTCTTCAAAATTTCAAAACCTAAATTCCAAAGGGCGATTTTCCTAGAGCATGTTCTTCCCCAAATCATAGGTAAATGAATCTTAACTCTTTTTCTTCAATCTATTTCATCTTTTTACATGAATTCACTTCAAAATCTAGGGTTTTTTTAATGGGAAATTGGGTGTTCTTTGGTCGAAATTAGGGTTTTCGAATTTTGGGGATTTGGACCTCAATTTGAGGTCGCATTTCAAAACCAATTGCATATTTGAGTTCGTGGGTGAATGGGTAATCGAGTTTTGGTTCGAACTTTGACTTTTGACTATGCGGGCCCGGGGTCGGTTTTTGACTTTTTGGGGAAAACATTGGGAAATCTATATGCATGCATTAGGATTGGTTTATTTAGCATTTATTGATGATATTAAGTAAATTATGACTAGATTCAAGCGGATTGGAAGCGGAATCGAGAGGTAAAGCGGTAATTGAGGCTTTATTTTGTCCATGGAATTGAGGTAAGTGTTTGCTCTAACCTTAGCTTGAGGGAATAGGTGTTGTGGTCTTATTTTCTATGTGTTAGTGTTGAGTACGACGTATAGGTCTGGTGACGAGTATCTATACGTTAGTGTCGAGCATGCAAGTGAGTCTTATACTGTGACTGTTGTGACTCTTATTATGTACAGTTCATGCTTAAATTGATGATATCCATGTTGAACAAGACTTATGATATTTCCTTGGTAATTGACCATTGTTGAGTATTGACTCAAGTTGAGACTTATTTCGTGGAATTAACTGTTGAAACGCGATTGGTTATAGCTGATTCCCTTGCCAGAATGTTATTGTTTCTATTGTTGATTCCCTTGCCGGGATGTATTGTTCTACTGTTTGGGTGAGGATGAGTGTAAAGCACGAAGGGTGATGTCGTGCATGATATTGTGAGTGAGTATTAATGCACAAAGGGTGATGCCTTGCCGATATTGTGAGTGTTTATGCACGAAGGGTGATGCCGTGCCGATATTGTGAGAGTTAATGCACAAAGGGTGATGTCGTGCCATGATTATGGGAGTTAATGCGCGAAGGGTGATGTCGCGCCATTTCTGTAGTTTCTTATGGTGGAGACGAGAGTAAAAGCACGAAGGGTGATGACGTGCACGTGTTGATGTTTCATTACTCCTGTTGATACAAATATGGTGTTCATTATGCTTCTCTATTGAATTGCTGTTAGAATTTGATATTTCCCCGCAGCATCTTCCCCTTCCCATCTTTATTTGTTATTTCCTATTATAATTGTTATGTTCGTATATGATTTAACTGCACAGGTTTATATGGTTGTTGTGACCTAGCCCCGTCACTACCTAGCCGAGGTTAGGCTCGACACTTACTAGTTCATGGGGTCGGTTGTACTGATACTGCACTCTGCACTTTTAGTGCAGATTTTGGTGTCGGACCTTGTGAGTAGCTTGAGATAGCTGCTTTCAGTCCAGGGAAAGGTAGATCTGCTGTCGTTTGCAGAGCCTGGAGTCCCCCATTCCCCGCTTTAGTTTTCTGCTATCTCTTCTATTTTGAGAACAATTGTACTTCTTCAGACTTATATTTGTAGTAAATCTTAGTCGTTTGTGGATTGTGACACCAGGTCTATGGGTATGTACTTAAGTTGTGGCATTGTTATATCATTTCCGCATTTCTTAACTATTTTGATTTAACTATTATCTGTCCCTGTTTGGTTAATAATAATGGTAGTAAAATTATAACTGTAGGCTTGCCTAGCTATCACAACCCGGATTTCCCACCCTCGGGAGTCGTGATGGCGCCTACTCATGAAAGCTAGGCAAGCCGAGTGTTACAAATTTTTTACCCTTTTTCCTTAACCTCTTAACAATTTCAAATTAACATATGATCAACAGTGGAATAGTAATAATAAACAAAAATGTGGAAGACGAAATCTAATAGTTTAACTTAATACAAATACGATTCCATAACAATATTCCACCTAGAACTGGTGTAACAATCTCACGGACTATCTAAGACTACTACAAAAAGGGTCTGAACAAAGAAAAATACATGTTTGTCTCTGAAATAAGTACTAATAGAAGGAAATAGGATAGAAGGGGATGCCAAGGGTTGCAGATGTCTGCAGGACTACCTCGGGTCTCCGCTGGACTGAAGGCAGCAACCTCTCTATGGTCCAAATGCTCCAGTACCGGGATCTGCACACACAGCAGATAATATCAGCACAACCAACCTCGTGTGCTGGTAAGTGTCGAGCCTAACCTCGATGAAGTAGTGACGAGGCTAGGACAAGACTACCAAATAAACATGTGCAGTTAAATCATATACAACAAGTAATAACAACAGAAACTAGCAGTTAAGGATGGGAAGGGGGAACATGCTGCAAGGGAATATCAAGTACTAACAGAACTTCAGTAGAGAAGCAGAAAGAACACCATAATTTCATATCAGCAAGAATAAGGGAAACAGTAATAAGTGCAAGGCCTCACCCTTCGTGCTTTTACTCTCGTTCTCACCATAAGAATCAATAGATTCAACACGACATCACCCTACGTGCTTTTACCTCACATAATCATGACACGATATTATCCTTCGTGCATTATCACTCATATCATTGCATGGCATCACCCTTCGTGCATTTACATTCACAATATCGGCACGGCATCACCCTTCGTGCATTAACACTCACTCACAAATATCACGCGCGGCATCACCCTTCGTTCTTTACACTCTTCCTTACCCAAGCAACAACCACAAAGCAATTCGGGCAAGGGAATCAATAAAATCACAATAGAATCCCGGCTAGGGAACATTAGTATAATAATATCCCGGCAAGGGAAAATATATCAGAAGCAATAACATCCCAGCAAGGGAATCAACAATATATCTCATCTCGTTTCCACAATCGCTTTACAACATAAATCTCAACTTGAGACAATGCTCAACCATGGTCAATTACCAGGAATACATTCATAAGCCTTGTTCAACATTGATAATCATCATATTGAGCATGGACAATACATAACGGAGTCACAACAATCATAGTATAAGACTCACGGACATGCTTGACACAAACGTATAGATATTCGTCACCATACCTATACGTCGTACTCAACACTTAACACATAGAAAATAAGACCATAACTCTTATTCCCTCAAGCTAAGGTTAGTCCAAACACTTACCTCAATGCCACGAACAGAATCAAGCCTCAACTACTGCTTTACCTCTTGATTCCACCACCAATTCGCTTGTATCTAGTCACAATTTACTTAACGATATCAATAAATGCTAAATAAACCAATTCTAATGCATGAAAATAGGTTTTCTAATGATTTCCCCAAAAAGTCAAAAAATTGACCCGGGCCCTCGTGGTCAAAACCCGAGGTTCAAACCAAAACCTGATCACCCATTCGCCCACGAACTCAAATACCTAATTTGTTTTGAACTCGGACCTCAAATTGAGGTCCAAATCCCCAAAATTTGAAAATCCTAAGTTCTACCCAAAATCACCCAATTTCCTATGAAAAAACCCTTGATTTTGAAATGAAATCATGTAAAAAGATGGATTAGATTGAAAGAAATGAGTTATAAATGACATACTATTGATTTGGAAGAGTTTGTGCCCTTGAAAAATTTCCCAAAGATGTTTTAGGGTTTGAAAAGTTGTAAAACTGAAGAAGAATCCCGTCTGAAATCCCACTTATCAGGTGCAGATGTCGCAATTGCGACCAGGGGTTCGCAACTGTGAACCCTGAGAATTCCTGCTAGCTTCGCAAATGCAAAGAAACAGTCGCATTTGCGATCCCTGACAATTCCTTCCATCTTCGCAATTGAGAAGGAAAGGGTCGCATTTGCGACCTCTGGGATTTCTGAGGTTTTTCGCATTTGCGAAGAAAGGCTCGCAAATGCGAGCTAGGCTGGCCAGGGCTTATTTCGCAAGTGCGATTAGCCCTTCGCCATTCCCATGCCATCAGACATCGAATTTGCGATCCCTGATCTCGCAGTTGCGAGATCAGAGGCAAAAATACCAGAACTGAACCTGCAACAATTTTCCTAAGTCTAAATACCCTCCGTGGCCTATCCAAAACGCACCCGAGCCCTCGGGGCTCTAAACCAAATATGTACGCAAGTCGAAAAACATCATACGGACTTGCTCGTGCGATCAAATCATTAAAATAACATCAACAACTATGAACTAAACCTCAAATTCATGAAATCACTCAAGAACATTGAAATTTCTATTTTCTCAACTATAGGTCCGTTTTATACCAAACGAACTCCGATTCTTACCAAATTCAACAGATTCAACCAAATTATTATTTTAAACTTGTACTGGGCTCCAGAACCAAGACACGGGCCCGATACCATCAAGAAATCGCATCAATTCACTTCTAAAAGCCTTTATATTTTCCAGCAAACAATTTTCATTAAAAATTCTTTCCTCGGGCTTGGGAGCTCGAAATTTGATTCCGGGCATACGCCCAAGTCCCATATTTTACCACGGACCCTACGGGACCGAACGATCACGGGTCCGGGTCCGTTTACCAAGAATGTTGGCCAAAGTCAACTTTAATCAATTTTAAAGGCCAATTTCCTTATTTTACTTAGATTTCACATAAAAGCTTTCGGGAAATGCGCCCGGACTGTGCATGCAAATCGATGTGAGGCAAAAAGAGGTTTTTAAGGCCTTGAAACACAAAATTTACTTTCAAAACGAGTGATGACCCAAACATTCTCCACCTCTAAAACAATCGTTCGTCCTCGAACGGACATAAGAAAAGTACCTGAGTCGGTGAAAAGATGAGGATAACGGCTCCGCATATCAGACTCGGACTGTCGCTGCCTCAACAGGATGACCTCTCTACTGCACATGAACTGAAGGGAAATTCTTCGATCTGAACTGACGAACCTATCGGTCTAGAATAGCTACCGGCTCCTCCTCATAGGTCAAGTCTTTGTCCAACCGGACAGTGCTTAAATCTAACACATGGGATGGATCATCGTGATACTTCCGAAGCATGGAATCTAGGGCTTAGCTAACCCACTCGATCAAGAATCGATCAAGAATCTCAAAAGCGTCAATGAATCTAGGGCTTAGCTTACCCTTCTTCCCAAATCTCATCACTCTCTTCATGGGCGACACCCGAAGCAACACCCGCTCTCCGACCATGAATGCCACATTAGGAACCTTACGGTTGGGATAACTCATTTGCCTTGACTGAGCTGTACGAAGCCTATCCTGAATGATCATAACCTTGTCCAAGGCATCATGTACCAGATCCGTACCCAACAACCGAGCCTTTCCCGGCTCAAACCACCCAACCGGCAACCGACACAGCCTACCATATAATGCCTCATAGGGAGCCATCTGGATGCTCGACTAATAGCTGTTGTTGTAGTTAAACTCAGAGAAAGGAAAGAACTGATCCCACGAGCCTCCAAAGTCAGTAACACAAGCTTGGAGCATATCCTCCAAAATGTGAACACAAGCTTGGAGTATATCCTCTGAGTCCGTGGGAGTCCAACAACGAAGTCCATGGTGATACGCTCCCACTTCCACTCAGGAATTTCAATCCTCTGAAACAGACCACTAGGTCACTGATGCTCGTACTTTACCTGCTGAAAATTCAAACACCGAGCCACATATGCAACAATATCCTTCTTCATCCTCCTCCACTAGTAATGCTGCCGCAAGTCCTGATACATCTTAGCGGCGCAGATGAATAGAGTACCGGGAACTATGGGCCTCCTCTAGAATCAACTCTCGAAGTCCATCCATATTAGGAACACAAACTCGACTCTGCATCCTCAAAACTCCATCATCTCCTAATGTAACCTGCTTGGCACCGCCGTGCCGCACTGTGTCCCTAAGGACACACAAATGAGGATCATCATACTGCCGATCTCTGATTACGCTCAAATAATGAAGAACAAGCAACTGTACAAGCTTGACACACGGCTGGGCTCTGAAACATCCAACCTCACAAACTGATTGGCCAAAGCCCGAACATCCAAAGCAAGCGGTCTCTCGCTGACCGGAATATACGCAAGACTGCCCATTCTGACTGGCTTTCTACTTAATGCATCGGCCACTACATTAGCCTTCCCAGGATGATATAAGATGGTGATATCATAGTCTTTCAGTAGCTCCAACCACCTTTTCTACCTCAAATTTAGCTCCTTCTGCTTGACAAAATACTGCAGACACTTGTGATCAGTGAACACCTCACATGACACGCCATATAAGTAGTGTCTCCAAATCTTCAGCGCGCGAACAATGGCTGCTAGCTCCAAATCATGAACTGGATAATTCTTCTCGTGAATCTTCAACTGTCGCGAAGCATACGCAATGACTTTGCCATCCTGCATTAACACCGCACCAAGTCCAATACGAGATGCGTCACAATAAATTGTTTATGGCCTTGAACCTGTGGGCAAAACCAACACCGGCGCCGTAGTCAAAGCTGTCTTGAGCTTATGAAAGCTCGTCTCATACTCGTCCGACCACCTGAACTGGGTACCCTTCTAGGTCAACCTAGTCATCGGGGCTGCAATAGATGAAAACCCCTCAACAAACCGACGGTAATAGCCCGCCAAACCCAAGAAATTCCAGATCTCTATAGCTGATGCGGGTCTAGGGCAATCCTTGACTGCCTTTATCTTCTTCGGATCCACCTGAATACCCTCTGATGATACAGCGTGACCCAAGAAAGCAACTGATCCGAACCAAAACTCACACTTCGAAAACATAGCATACAACTGACTATCTCTCAAAGTCTGAAGAACAACTCTCATATGCTGCTCATGCTCCTCCAGGCTGCGGGAATAGATCAAAATATGATCAATGAAGACAATCACAAAGGAATCCAGGCAAGGCTTGAACACTCGGTTTATCAAGTCCATAAAAGCTGCTGGGGCATTCGTCAACCCAAATAACATCACCAAGAACTTATAATGCCCGTACCGAGTGTAGAAAGTTGTCTTAGGGACATCAGATGCCCTAATCCTCAACTGGTGGTAGCCCGTTCTCAAATCAATCTTCGAGAATACCTTGGCACTATGAAGCTGGTCAAATAAATCATCAATTCTCGGCAATGGGTACTTATTCTTGATTGTGACCATGTTCAACTACCGATAATCTATACACATACTCATCGACCCATCCTTCTTCATTACAAACAACATCGGCGCACCTAGGGCGAGACACAAGGTCAAATAAAGCCTTTATCAAGCAGGTCTTGCAACTGCTCCTTCAATTTGTTCCACTCTAGCGGTGCCATGCGATATGGAGGAATAGAAATGGGATGAGTGCCCGTAGCCAGAACAATGCAAAAGTCAATATCCATGTCGGTTGGCGTATCCGGCAGGTCTGAAGGAAATACTGCAGGAAACTCACAAACAATAGGCACCGAATCCATAGAAGAACCTCGGCACTAGAATCACGAACATACGCCACATAGGCCAACCATCCCTTATCAACCATACACTGAGCCTTCATATATGAGATAACCCTACAGGTGGAATGACCAGGAGTCCCTCTCCACTCTAAATGAGGTAAACCCGGCAAGGCTAAGGTCATAGTCTTGACATGACAGTCCAAGATAGCGTGGTAAGGTGATAACTAGTCCATCCCCAATATGACATCGAAATCAACCATATCCAAAAGTAATAGATCTACTCTGGTCTCAAGACCCCCATTCACAACTATAGATGAACGATGGACACGATCTACCACAATAGAATTACCCATCGGTGTAGACACATATAGGAGCATTCAAGGAACCACTAGGCAAGACCAAATATGGTGCAAAATAAGATGACACATAGGAGTATGTAGATCCTGGATCAAATAGAACTGAAGCATCTCTACTACACCAGAACAGTACCTGTAATAACTGCATCGAAGGCCTCAGCCTCAGGCCTGGCTGGAAGTGCATAACATTAGAGCTGGGGCCCCCTACTCTAAACTACATCTCTGGGACAACCTCCTGCTGGCTGGCCTCCACCTCTAGCAGCCTGACCTCCACCTCTAATACCTCTACCTCCACCTCTAGCACCTCTACCTCCACCTCTAGCTAGATGAGCGGGCGATGGAAAACTCAATGCCTGAACCATGGCACGAGAACCCTGATGCTGAGAGCTGCTCGGAGCCTGAGGGCAAAATCTAGCAATATGCCTTGTGTCACCACAAGTATAACAAGCCCTCGACTGCTAGGGCTGACGGCCCTAAAACCTCTAGAGAGGAAGTGCACTAATAGGAACGGGTGGTGCACTGTAGGGCAACTGATCAAAATACTGCATATGAGAACCACGGCCACCTGGAGAACCGTGAAAATCCTATAGTGCTAAATGAAACGGCCTGGAAAGATGACCCCTACCAAAAGAATCCTTGCCTCCAAACGAGGCACCACTGAACCTGCCCGAATGATGGGGCCTCTTGTCAGACCCTTGACCATTCCCCTATGATAGAACCATCTCAACTCTCCTGGCCACATTGGCCGCTTCCTGAAAAGAAATCTCGCTCCTTGTCTCCTTAGCCATCTGCAATCGAATAGGCTGAACGAGTCCCTCAATGAACCTCCTCACTCTCTCTCTCTCTCTCTTGGTGGGAAGTATAAGCACAACATGACGGGCCAAGTCAATAAATCTGGTTTTGTACTGAGTTACAGTTATAGAACCCTGCTGGAGACGCTTAAACTGCCTTCGATAATTCTCCCTCCAAGTGATAGGAAGGAACTTATCTAGAAATAGCTGAGAGAACTGATCCCAAGTCAAAGCCGGTGACCCAGCTGGTCTAGCCGAACAATAATCCCTCCACCAAGTCTTGGCTGATCCAGATAGACAAAAAGCAACAAAGTCTACCCCATTGGTCTCCACTATCCCCATGTTCCGTAAAACCTCATGACAGCTGTCCAAATAATCCTGTCCAACCTCCAAAGGCATCAGCAGACATAGCTGACCCCTCATCGGTCTGTGCCATAACACCCGGCTGGACTACTCCAACTAGCTGAGCTGCTGGAGTCTGAAACTGGGGAGCCATCTGCTCCGGAGTCTGAGTAGCAGGAGTCTGGGCTCCTCCTCCAACATGAGAGATAGTTGGTGCTACAGGAAATATGCCTGCCTGAGAGACGCTCTCCATAAGGCCCACTAGACGGACTAGAGCATCCTGAAGTACCGAGGTGGCGATGAACCCCTCTTGGACCTGAGCTGGTCCTGCTGGAACTGTCTGGGATGGAACCTCATAGTCAAACTCAACCTGAGGCTTCGCCGCTGGTGCTGCTTCTCGAGCTCTAGGCTGAGCTCTTCCTCTGCCTTGGGCCCTAGCACGGCCTCAGCCTCTGCCCCTCGCAGGAGCTGCTACTGGGGGCTCGGGCTGCTGGTCAGCTGATGAAGCGGTACATGTTCTCACCATCTGCAAAAGAACAGAGTGGAAGTTCAATTAGCATTGAGAAATCAAGTCGCACGGCAGGAAATACTAGATGCGAAGTTTTTCCTAACTCTGTAGCCTCTAGGGGATAAACATAGATGTCTCTATACTGATCCCTCAGACTCTACTAAGCTTGTCTGTGAATTATGAGACCTAAGCAACCTAGAGCTCTGATACCAACTTGTCACAACCCGAATTTCCCACCCTCGTGAGTCGTGATGGTGCCTACTCGTGAAAGCTAGGCAAGCCGAGTGTTATAGATTTGATTACCCTTTTTTCTTAACCTCTTAAGAATTTCAAATTAACATATGATCAACAGCGGAATAATAATAATAATAAATAGAAATGCGGAAGACAAAAACTCATAGTTTAACTTAATACAAATACGATTCCATAAGAATAATCCACCCAGAACTGGTGTCACAATCTTACGGACTATATAAGACTACTACAAATAGGGTCTGAACAAAGAAAAATACATGTTTGTCTCTGAAATAAGTAAGAACAGAAGAAAATAGGATAGAAGGGGACGCCAAGGTCTGCGGACGTCTGCAGGACTACCTCGGGTCTCCGTTGGACTGAAGGCAGCAACCTCTCTATGGTCCAAATGCTCCAGGACAGGGATCTGCACACAGCGCAAAGTGTAGTTGATAATAGGCTAGATTTATGTAATTTGGCGATTATTTATGCCCCACCTTGATCATGTTTCACTGTTATAATACAGTTAAATGATGATAAATTGTCTCTAATTGTGAATTTCACACGTTGCAGGAGTCATTGGCATGAATGAGGACTTAAGACGGTTATCGGAGCTAAATTGAAGCAAGAAAAGCCCCTAGAAGCTGAGTACGTGGGAAGACCAGAAAAAGAAGAGCAAAAATTGAGACCTGGACTAGCACGGCCATTAGCACGTCCACTAGCGCGACTGCGCTAGCCCAGTTAGTCGAGGTAGAATGATAGGGCATATGAGCGGTCACTAGTGCGATCGAGCTAGCCCAGTTTCGGAAAAGTAAATTTCAGGGGTAAACTTGGAAGTTCGGGGGTAAATCCACTTAACCTATAGAAGGTCCAGCTCGCCCAAAGATTCATTATCAAGGTTTTCATAGCTTAGTTCAAGGAAGGAGAGGCAAGAGGCAACGAGGATAATTCAACATCGAGTCCTTCCTTTCTTCCTTTTGTTTTTACGATTTGTGATGACTTTGAATATTGTTGTGATGAACACTAGTATGAGTAGCTAAATATTTAGTCTAAGGTTTTGATGGAACCTATTGAAGGATGAACTTCTTGTTATGTTAATATAGTTTGCTCGGTTTGATCTCTATTTGCTCAACTATGTTCTTATTGTAGATAATTGATAGGATCCTCAATTAGCTGTTTCTATTTAGTGTGCATAACTCGGGAGAGAGTGCATATTTAGGTTAATTGTTGAACAACACCACTCCCAAAGTATATGAGGGATCAATAACCGAGGGTTTAAAGGCGGGATTAGGGATAACGAAGCCTTGGGTGCAATCTAAAGTGAGCTGTAATAAACAAAGCCAGCTAGCGTAACTCCGGAGAGTGCGTCTAGTAAATTGTCGTGATTACTCGGGAGAGATTTGCGGTAATAAGAGTGCTCATGATTGATAGAGACGATTAGGCAATTCTCTGTGAAACATAACCGGAAGGGATTCCATCAATAGGGGAAATCATAACCTTAGAACTTTCTCTTAATTGTTTATAACTTAATCATAGTTAGTTTTCCGTTGCTTATTTACATTCATTCTTAGTTAGTAGAAACATCCTCAATTGTTATTCAGAAAGTTTGGGAAGTTGATTACGTAGAATTTTGTAAGTCTAACGAGAGTAATTGATAGGTTAATTCCTTGTAGGTTCGACTCTTGGCTAAATACTCAGATTATATTTGCAACGTCCGCGTGTCCTTTTCATAAGGCATAGTTGGGCGTGATCAAATTTTGGCGCCGTTGCCGGGGAATTAACGGTGTTATCAATTACAATTGAAAAAAGTACAAAAATTCTTAGTGTAGTTAGTTTTCTCTATACCCAATCTATACATTGAAATTTTAACGTTTGTGGATTTGGTTGTACAGGTGCATGCCTAGAAACTCAACGAGAACTGGTGAAGTATTCGAAGCTTTATCCGATCCCACTAAGGCCTTGAACCGGGCCAACCGGAAAAGCAAACAACAACAAACAATTGAACAAATCGAACCAAACATGGGAGATCACGAAGAAGACCCAGCTGCACCAATAGCACCAGTGGCACCTTTTATGCCAGAGGCTGCTCTCTATGACTGGGCACAACCCACAGCTGAAAATCTGGCCACAGCGATTTTAGTCCCTTAAATACAGGCTGAATCATTCCAAATCACGAACAACATGCTGCAATTGTTGCAAAACAAGGGACTATTGTCGGGGTCACAGGTCGAAGATCCTCAACAGCACTTGAAGAATTTCCTGTCAATCTGCAAAACTCAAAGGCAGCCCAACGTAACTCAGGAAGCAATCAAGCTATTATTGTTTCCATTCTCAGTGATAGGAGCTACCCAGACCTGGATAAACTCACTCCCCATTAATTCCATAACAACTTGGGAGGAGTTAGTCAAGCAATTCATGAACAAGTTCCACCCACCCAATAAGACTGCTCAACAAATTGATGAAATTTTGAGTTTCAAACAGAGATCAATGGAGACACTGCATGAAGCATGGGAACAATTCAAAGGGATGCTAGTTATATGTCCGCACCATGGTATTCCAGATCTGATGTTGGGGCAGCAATTTTACATGGGATTGTCTGATAGCGTGAAAGGTAATGTTGATGCTTCAGCTGGCGGGGCATTCTTGAGCAAAATATGGAGGGAAGGCCACAGTCTGCTTGATAAGATGGCACAGAATTCGGGTTGGACAACAAGGAGCGCACCTATCACTCCGGTGGTTCACTCAGTGCCCCTAGATCCATCCAACACTCTTGCTGAAAACATGGCTACGTTAATGACACAAATGAGTATACTCACCAAAAAGGTGGAAGAATCAGGGCAGAAGCAGCAGGTACATATTGTAGATACTACCAATGGGGGCTTATGCACATCTTGCATTAGTCAGCCAATTGATAACCAGTGGAATGCAGAAAGTGATCATCATCACTACCCTGAAGACATGAATTATGTGTCTAACTATGGAGGCCAGAGACAGGGTGGTCAAAATTGGGGTCAGCAGCAGCAGCAGCCATACAGACCAGTCCAGCCACAGTTCAACAATGGAAACATGGTAGGAATGAGACCTCCCAATAATATGGCGTCATACCAAATGCCACATGGATACAATAATCAAAATCAGCAGCAGGGTATCACCCTCCTCAGCAACAGCATGGTGGACGACATGAAGATGGGTTTGCTAGACTCGAGGCAATGATGCAGCAGGTTATTGGGTCTAATGCAAAAATTAGTGAAAGATTAGATGCACATGATTCAGCTATCAATAATATTGAAGTGCAAATGGGCCAGATTTCGATGTCTCTAAACAATTATCCTCATGGGACATTACCTGCGGACACTCAAATAAATCCAAGAGATCAAGGCCCGAAGCAGCTGATGGCAGTGAGTCTACGTAATGGCAGAGACTTAGACGTGGAGCAAGAGAGGTCTCGAGAAAGCAGATAGGCTGAGACACTTATACCAGTGCCCATTGAGCTAGATAAGTCAATAAAACTGACAGAGGTGACAGTCCAGCCTGCCCAGGAAGAACAAAACATTCAGATTGAGGCTAAGAAAGAAGCTGAGACAGCCCAGGAACAGGTAGTTGAGGTGGCAACTGATAAAGAGCAATCCCAAATCATTGGGAAGAAGAGACCTCCCGCACCATTCCCTCAGAGGCTGGCCAAGTACTAAAAAGAGGAGCAATACAAGAAATTCTTGGAGATGCTGAAACAAATTCAGGTAAATATCCCATTGATAGATGCTTTGAAAGAGATGCCTGGTTATGCAAAAATGATGAAGGACTTGATGTCCCGGAAAGTTGATTTCCAAGACTTGGCCACGGTGACTCTTACTCAGACTTGCAGTGTAGTGGTGACTAGACCAATTGCTGAGAAGCTATCTGACCCAGGGAGCTTTACAATTCCCTGCACTATTGGTAACTTCGCTTTCGCCAAAGCACTTTGTGATTTAGGGGCGAGCATAAATCTTATGCCCCTAGCGATCTATAAGAGGTTGGGGATTGGAAGAGCTAGACCCACTTCTATGTTGTTGCAGCTGGCTGACAGGACCGTAAAAAGACCCTCTGGTATCCTGGATGATGTGTTGATTCAGGTAGGGAAATTTGTGTTCCCTGCAGATTTTGTGATCTTAGACTGCAAGGTGGATGAAGAAATTCCCATAATTTTGGGAAGGCCGTTCTTGGCCACTAGGATAGCTCTCATTGATTGTGAGACTGGGGAGCTCAAGATGAGATTGAACGATGAAGAGATAACATTCAATGTGCAAAAATCTATGAGGCGACCAAGTGAATTCGCCAATTGCTCTCTTATTGATGTCGTGGATGTAATTGTAGAAACTGATGATGAGATGCTGATTATTGAGGACCCTCATGTCTGATGAATTTAGATGAGGTGAATGGAGAAGAACTGGAAGAATGGGTGTTGGCGTTAGAGGGCAGAGGGTTCTGGGATAGAACTCTTGAATTTGAGCCCTTGCACTTAGAAAATAGAGAAACTCCTCCAGCCAAGCCATCCATTGAAGAACCACCAAAGCTGGAATTGAAGCCACTGCCCGCCCATCTCATGTATGAGTTCCTTGGACCTAACTCCACATTACCTGTTATTATCTCATCTAGTTTGTTAGATGTGCAGGCACAAAAACTCTTGCAGATACTCAAGGAGTGTAAGACTGCCATTGGGTGGACCATGGCAGACATTAAGGGGATCAGCCCCGCCTATTGTATGCATAAGATTCTGCTGGAAGAGGGACACAAACCTTCTAGGGAACACCAACGAAGGTTGAACCCCAACATGAAGGAAGTGGTGAAGAAAGAAGTGATAAAGTGGTTAGATGCGGGAATCGTTTTCCCAATCTCTGACAGCAGCTGGGTCAGCTTGGTGCAATGTGTGCCTAAGAAGGGTGGCATGATGGTGATCAAAAACGATAACAATGAACTGATCTCAACACAAACCGTCACAGGCTGGAGAATTTGCATGGACTACAGAAAGTTAAATCTAGCCACCCGGAAAGACCACTTCCCACTTCCCTTCATTGATCAGATGCTAGACAAATTGGCAGGGAGGTCACACTTCTGTTTTCTGGATGGGTACTCAGGGTACAATCAAATCTCCATTGCACCAGAGGACAGAGAGAAGACCTCCTTCACTTGCCCATATGGGATTTATGCTTTTCGGAGGATGCCCTTTGGCCTATGCAATGCACCCGCCACATTCCAAAGGTCCATGATGGCTATATTCTCTGACATGGTAGAAGACATAATGGAGGTATTCATGGATGATTTCTCAATGGTGGGAAACTCATTCGAGGAGTACCTTAAAACCTCACTCGTGTGCTGAAACAGTGTATTGAGACTAACCTAGTTCTTAATTGGGAGAAGTGCCATTTCATGGTACAAGAGGGCATAGTGTTGGGGCACCGAGTATCAAGTAAAGGAATCGAGGTGGATCGTGCTAAAGTTGATGTGATAGCAAAGCTGCCCCCTCCAACTTCAGTCAAGGCAATCGGAGCTTCCTCGGGCATGCCGGTTTCTACCGGAGATTCATAAGAGATTTCTCAAAAATTTCCAACCCTCTCTGTAAGTTGTTAGAAAACGATCACCCTTTCTTGTTTTCTGATGATTACAGGGTCGCGTTCGAGGAGTTGAAAAAAAGGCTAATCACAGCACCCATCATTATTGCCCCCGACTGGGAGCACCGTTCGAACTCATGTGTGACGCTAGTGACTACTCAGTGGGGGCAGTGCTGGGACAACGGAAAGACAAGCTAATGCATCCAATCTACTATGCCAGTAGAATGCTGAGTGGAGCCCAGCTGAACTACACTGTGACTGAGAAGGAGATGTTAGTTGTGGTGTTTGCCTTCGACAAGTTCAGATCATACCTGATTGGCTCTAAGGTAATTGTATACACTGATCATGCAACTCTAAGGTACTTGATTGAGAAGAAGGAGTCGAAACCGTGCCTGATTCGTTGGGTGCTGTTACTGCAAGAGTTCGACCTCGAAATTCGTGACCGTAAGGGCACAGAAAATCAAGTCGCTGATCATCTATCACGACTTGAGGGAGCTGAAAACTCAGTTGAGGTTAAGATATTCTGGAAACCTTTCCAGACGAGCAACTACTCGCTACTAGTCTTGAGGAATTGCCATGGTATGCAGACTTTGCAAATTACCTGGCCAGCGGTAGTTCCCTATGACCTTTCCTCTTTACAAAAGAAAAAGTTTTATCGTGACTGCCGCATGTATTATTGGGATGAACCCTACCTATTTCGAATATGTGTTGACAATATGATCCGGAGGTGTATCCCCGAGATAGAACAATCTTCTATTTTGCAGGCATGTCATGCATCGGCATATGGAGGGCATTTTGGAGGAGTCAGGACAGCTGCGAAAGTGCTAGAGGCCGGTTTCTTTTGGCCAACAGTGTTTAAAGATGTGCACCAATGGGTGAAGGGCTGCAATGAATGTCAGCGAACCGGGAACATTTCCCGTCGCCATGAGATGCCCATGAACCCGATTCAAGAGGTGGAAGTGTTTGATGTCTGGGGGATTGACTTCATGGGACCCTTCGTCAGCTCCTTTGGCAATAAGTACATACTTGTTGCTGTAAATTATGTGTCCAAATGGGTAGAAGCTGCAGCATTTCCCACTAATGATGCAAAAGTGGTGGTGGGGTTTTTGAAGAAGAACATATTCACCCGTTTTGGGACACCGAGAGCTATTATCAGTGATAGAGGCACCCACTTCTGTAATCGAGCATTTGAGAAGTTGCTAGCGAAGTATGATGTGCGTCACAAGGTGGCAACACCGTATCATCCGCAGACAAGTGGACAGGTGGAAGTGTCTAATAGAGAGATAAAGAGTGTATTGACCAAGACAGTAAACGCCACAAGAACTGATTGGGCGAAAAGGCTAGATGATGCACTCTGGGCTTATAAAACTGCTTTTAAAACACCGATTGGTATGTCACCATATAAGTTGGTGTTCGGGAAGGCCTGCCACTTGCCAGTGGAACTTGAACATAAAGCTTGGTGGGCACTGAAACAGCTGAACCTAGACATTGAGGCTGCGGGCACAACGAGAATCACTGAATTGCATGAGCTTGACGAGTTTCGATATCTGGCTATTGAGAGCACAAGGTTGTACAAGGAAAGAATGAAGAGATTACACGACCAGAACATTGTTGAGCGACATTTCAGCCCCGGGGACATGGTATTGCTCTATAGCTCCAGATTAAGGCTATTCTCGGGTAAGCTCAAGTCACGATGGTCTGGCCCATTTCGAGTGGTTGAAGTATTCCCTTCAGAGGCTGTAGAGATTGCCTCAGAAAAAGACACTCACACATTTAGAGTCAATGGGCAGAGATTGAAGCTATACATAGGCATGAATGAACCAAAGGAGGTGTCAGAGATCCACCTGACGGAACCTCAGAGGTCGAGCGAGCCTTAAATGCGCTTGTCTGCGTCGTGCCGCGACGTTAAATCAGGTGCTGCATGGGAGGCAACCCATTGAATTGTTGTAATCATCGTGCCACGACATTAACTAAGGCGCTAGTAGGGAGGCAACCCAACGATAGTAGTAGTTGTTAATTCTGAGTGTTTAGGAAGTGCTAACCAATACAGATGACAATTGGCGAGTGATAAGGCCATCGAAAATGGTAAGAACAAGTGAAGAATATGAAAAAAATTGTGCCCAAGAGCGCGCTCGCGCTACAGGCCGCGCTACTGGCCGCGCATATGGGCAAGTATTCTGCCTGAGCTCAAAAATATTAGCGCGCCCGTGCTATTGAACGCGTTAGTGGCCGCGCTACTGGCGCGATCGCCCTAGTGGCCGCGCATATGGTCTTGTGTTCTGCCTGGGCTAGCGCGGCCGCGCTCGTACCGCGCTACGACCGCGCTAGTTACGCCCACATTTGTGCGTTTTGTGTTGTTTTTTTATTTTATTTTTTTTCACGTTAATTTTTTTAACGTAGCCTTAACTACCCCCCTTTCTAATAACCCCCCCTCTCTTTAATCCCAAATCCCACCGATACAAACACATTCCAACACCCCCGAACCCTAAACCCCCTTCTTCTTCACACACTCCACTCCTCTTCAACTCACTTCCAATTTTCTTCAATTATCCCCAAGTCTCAAGCACACTCCCCCATCCTCTTCTTCGCTTCTCCTAACCATCTCCCACTACAGGTATGCCTTCTAGACACCATTTTTTCTGTTTTTCTTTTCTTTTCTCTTTCTTTCTTATTTCTGATTTTTGTTTTTATTTTTTATTTTTAATTTTATTTTTGTATTTATGTAGTTGTTGTTCTTGCCTGTGTTTAGTCGAAATCTGAAGTATATGTTGTAGTAAGTGTGGGTGGAATGGTTGGTGGACTTAAAGCGTGAATTAGTTGTGCTTGTGGGTGCATTGTGATGGTTTTGGGGTGGTCAAATGCTTGAACTAGGTTGTGGGTACTGAATGCCTACAAGGTGTTTGTGTATATGCCTTAGTGACTATAATAGTATACTTGTGACCAATTATGCGTGTGAAATCTGAGTAACCGCATTGCGTCACAAGTTTGTGTTGGGCTGTGCTAATGTTCTCTCGTTTACTATGGCTCCATCTCGGAAACGACACGCCACAGGTGCCTCTTCTAGCAGCCAAGCCTGCTCGTCCAGGGCACGCGGGACAGCCCCTGCCCGCCCCTTTGATAGCTGCAGGTTTGTCTCTGCTAAATCTCAGAACCGCTTTGCAGAGAAGGCCACTAAAAAGCCAATTCCGAAAAGAGGCATTGACATAGGATCAGTCCAGTTGGGCTGCCCTCACATGTATACTGAGCTGGTGAGGCGTGGGTTGCAAACTTTCATTGAGGAGCCTGGCGAAGGCAATGTAATGGTAGTTAGAGAATTTTACGCCAATGTGAAGGACCATGTCGATGGCGTAGTCACGGTGCGCAGAAAGGCGGTGAATTCCTCTGTTGAGGCTATAAGGACGGTGTACCAGCTGCCCCCTCCCGTGGATCCTTATGATGACTTTTATGTGGGGTATGGCAGTAAATACTCGCATTGGGACACGTTCTTTTAAACAATCTGTGTACTCGGAAAGGAGGTTGTCTGGATGAAGTATGGTGAGAAATTCCACTCCTCGGCACTAACCTTTGAAGGGAAGTGCTGGTTGTATATTATCAACAACCGTCTGCTCCCGTCCTCCAACACTACGGAGGTGAATGGCCCTCGAACGGCTCTGATCTGGTGCTTCATCAATGGTCACGACTTCGACGTGGCGAGAGTGATTCATATGGAGATGTTCACCCGCTGTCCAATCAAGAGGTATATGTTCTTTTTCCCGTCATTTGTTACTACACTTTGCAGGGCAGCTAGGGTGCCGAAAAATCTGGCAGTGGATGGTATAGTGCCAAAAGACCGCATGTTCCGGGCAGACAAGGTAACCACTGGAAAGGAGCCGGCAGCAGCAGGTGGTGAAGATAGTAGTGACTCTGATGACTCTAAGGACGAGGAGACTGAGCAAGAGGACGTGGGGGCCGATCCACAGGCCCATAATCAAATTGCAACAGCTGCAGCACCATCTGGGACGGAAACATCTTCTGGAGCTACCCGGCTGTCTCGTTTCACCGCCTTGGAGCAGGAGGTGGCTGGGTTGCGTACCTCAGTCACTGATTTGGATGCCCGCGTTGATGCGGTGGCTGACCGGCAGGTGAAGTCGAAAAGGAAATTCTTAGGCTGGTTGAGAGCTCTGGGTCATGCTTGCAATGTGAACCCAGACACCGTCTCCGATCAGGAGTGATATTTCAGGGAAGTTCCTTTACCTCACTGTTCTTTAAGTTTTTATGCCATGAGGACATGTCTACATTTTAAGTGTGGGGTGGGGGATACTTCAATGTATATATGTATATGTAGCAATTTGACTGCTTGATGTTTCTTTGTTTCTCTTTGATTGTTTTTGGTGTTTTGAGTAATAATTTCATTAGGTAATTTTAAAGTAGGTAAGTGACTTGTCCCGACGACGGATCTCTTTCTGCGGGATTCTTGAGGGACTAAGTCGAGGAAAAAAAAAGAAAAAAAGGGGAATATGGAGACTCTTCCTGATGACGGATCCTTTAGACAATTTTCTTGAGGGAAGTACGTCTAGAGAAAAGACCAAAAAGAATTTTTTTTTTAGGTAGTGTAGTAATTCCCCCTTGGTTTTTCTTTGGGCCACGGTTCTTTTCCAAGGGTTTAGCTTGAACCGGGTGTAGGTAGTTTTTGTTAGTTTGTTTTTTTAGTTTTTAGTTAGGATTAATGGGCTACGAGCTGAAATCGGAAGAAAAACCCTTAGCGTTGATACACCTGAACACAATAGACACTAGAGTGTAACGCTTAGTCTTAGTGGTTGATTCCTGCTAAAGTGCCTTAAATTGTATGTTTGTCACTGACTTGAATACTCAGAAGAGAGTGTCTTGATAAGCCAATCTGGAGTGAGTCATATGCCATGTGTGTGTGAGTTATACTGTATTCCATGATTCACATTTGATGCCTAGAACTTGCCCCGTGTGTTTGCAAAGAGAAATAGTAGTTTCATTCAGTCTTAGAAGTGATATAGGCATTTCTTTGTTGATCCAGACATATAAAGTAAACCCACCTAACTGTAATACATCGTAGTCAACCTCGTTGAGCCTATAAGCCTGTTTCTTTGGCAACCACATTGCGAACCTTACCCAATTGTTTGAATGGACATCTGTTTGAACCCCTTTACCTCCCATAAGCACTTGAGTGTTACTGAAAATATGCAAAAGCAAAAGTGTGGGGTGGTGGTTTGGTTTTTGAGTGGAACCGTTGAAATAGAAAAAAGGTGCAGTGTTTGGAAAAGTAAAAGAATAAGCACCACTAAAAAAAGAGTAAATGTAGTAATCGATAAGTGCTGGTTGTTACAATTGCACCTAATGGATTGGGATGTTGTAAATAAAAATTGGTGGAGTGTTTGGTTGACATAAGTATGGTTTTGAAGGTTAATGTAATTGTATTAAAAGTGCCTAGGGAGGTTAGTCACTATATCCAAATATATCCTACCCGTCCCTTAGCCTACATTACAACCAAGTGAAGTCTTATTGATCTTAGACTGAGCGGGCTCGATTAGTAAAGTAGTACACTACGGGCAAGCCTATGGTGCATCTTTGTTGCATGTGAATGTTCTTTTTGAGAGTGAGCGATTTTTGTTTATCTAAGTTCCTAATTGTTCTTGAAGTTAATATTTGTGGAACTACTCTCTTGTGTGATGTGAGGGCATGTGATTCACGAAGGAAAGGCAAGTCTTGACTTCTGTGTAGAGTAATTTGAGTAAGTATGAATAATGCACGGCACGTGAGAGTCAACTTTTGAGGCGAAGATTGTTCACTACTAGGTGTAACTTATGTGATTTGCTCTTGGTGTGATGCATTAGGGAATAATGCCTAGTGAAGGAACCTATATAGAGTGTGGTGGATTGCTCGAGGACTAGCAATGATTTAAGTGTGGGGTGTTGATAATAGGCTAGATTTATGTAATTTGGCGATTGTTTATGCCCCACCTTGATCATGTTTCACTGTTATAATATAGTTAAATGATGATAAATTGGCTCTAATTGTGAATTTCACACGTTGCAGGAGTCATTGGCATGAATGAGGATTTAAGACGGTAATCGGAGCTAAATTGAAGCAAGAAAAGCCCCTAGAAGCTGAGTACGTGGGAAGACCAGAGAAAGAAGAGCTAAAATGGAGACCTGGACTAGCGTGGCCATTAGCACGTCCACTAGCACGACCCCGCTAGCCCAGTTAGTCGAGGTAGAATGATAGGGCATATGAGTGGTCACTAGTGCGACCGAGCTAGCCCAGTTCCGGAAAAGTAAATTTCAGGTGTAAACTTGGATGTTCGGGGGTAAATCCACTTAACCTATAGAAGGTCCAGCTCGCCCAAAGATTCATTATCAAGGTTTTCATAGCTTAGTTCAAGGAAGGAGAGGCAAGAGGCAAGGAGGATAATTCAACATCAAGTTCTTCCTTTCTCCCTTTTGTTTTTACGATTTGTGATAACTTTGAATATTGTTGTGATGAACACTAGTATGAGTAGCTAAATATTTAGTCTAAGGTTTTGATGGAACCTATTGAAGGATGAACTTCTTGTTATGTTGATATAGTTTGCCCGGTTTAATCTCTATTTGTTCAACTATGTTCTTATTGTAGTTAATTGATAGGATCCTCAATTAGCTGTGCCTATATAATGTGCATAACTCGGGAGAGAGTGCATATTTAGGTCAATTGTTGAACAACACTACTCCCAAAGTATATGAGGGATCAATAACCGAGGGTTTAAAGGCGGGATTAGGGATAACGAAGCCTTGGGTGCAATCTAAAGTGAGCTGTAATAAACAAAGCAAGCTAGCGTAACTCGGGAGAGTGTCTCTAGTAAATTGTCGTGATTACTCGGGAGAGATTTGCGGTAATAAGAGTGCTCATGATTGATAGAGACGATTAAGAAATTCTCTGTGAAACATAACCGAAGAGATTCCATCAATAGGGGAAATCATAACCTTAGAATCTTCTCTTAATTGTTTACAACTTAATCATAGTTAGTTTTCAGTTGCTTATTTACATTAATTCTTAGTTAGTAGAAACATCCTCAATTGATATTCAGAAAGTTTGGGAAGTTGATTACGTAGAATTTCGTATGTCTAACGAGAGTAATTGATAGGTTAATTCCTTGTAGGTTTGACTCTGGGCTAAATACTCAGATTATATTTGCAACGTTCGCGTGTCCTTTTTATAAGGCATAGTTGGGCGTGATCAGTAGTATCAGCACAAGCGACCCCATGGGCTGGTAAGTGTCGAGCCTAACCTTGGCGAAGTAGTGACGAGGCAAGGACAAGACTACCAAATAAACCTGTGCGTAAATCATATACATCAAATAATAACAACAGAAACTAGCAGTTAAGGATGGGAAGGGGGAACATGTGCGGGCTAATATCAAGTACTAACAGAACTTCAGTAATGAAGCATAAAGAACACCATAATTTCATATCAGCAAGAATAAGGGAAACAGTAACAAGTGCACGGCATCACCCTTCGTGCTTTTACTCTCGTACTTACCATAAGAATCAATAGATTTGGCACGACATCACCCTTCGTGATTTTACCTCACATAATCATGGCACGGCATTATCCTTCATGCATTATCACTCGTATCATGGCACGGCATCACCCTTCGTGCTTCTACATTCACAATATCGGCACGGCATCATACTTCGTCCATGAACACTAACTCACAAATATCACGCACGTCATCAACCTTCGCGCTTTACACTGTTCCTTACCCAAGCAACAACCACAAAGCAATTCGGGCAACGGAATCAATAAAATCAAAATAGAATCCCGGCAAGGGAGCAATAGTATAATAATAATATCCCAGTAAGGGAAACAATATCATAAGCATTAACATCCCAGCAAGGGAATCAACAATATATCTCATCTCGTTTCCACAATCGCTTCACAACATAAATCTCAACTTGAGCCACTGCTCGACCATGGTCAATTACCAGGAATACTTTCATAAGCCTTGTTCAACATTGATAATCATCATATTGAGCATGGAAAATACATAACGGAGTCATAATAATCATAGTATAAGACTCACGGACATGCTTGACACCAACGTGTAGATACTCGTAACCACACCTATACGTCGTACTCAACACTTAACACAAATCAAATAAGACCACAACTCCTATTCCCTCAAGCTAAGGTTAGACCAAACACTTACTTCAATGCCACGAACACAATAGAGCCTCAACTACCGCTTTACCTCTTGATTCTATCACCAATTTGCTTGTATCTTGTTACAATTTACTTAACGATATCAATAAATGCTAAACAAACCAATTCTAATGCATGAAAATAGGTTTTCTAATGATTTCCCCAAAAAAGTCAAAAATCGACCCCGGGCCCGCTTGGTCAAAACCCGAGGTTCGAACCAAAACCCGATCACCCGTTCACCCACGAACTCAAATATCTAATTTGTTTTGAACTCGGACCTCAAATTGATGTCCAAATCCCCAAAATTTGAAAATCCTAAGTTCTACCCAGAATCACCCAATTTCCCATGTAAAAACCCATGATTTTGAAATGAAATCATGTAAAAAGATGGCTAAGATTGAATGAAATGAGTTATAAATGACCTACTAATGATTTGGAAGAGTTTTGCTCTTGAAAAATCGCCCAAAGATTTTCTAGGGTTTGAAAAGTTGTAAAATGAAGAAGAATCCCGTCTGAAATCCCACTTATCAGGTGCAGATGTTGCAATTGCGACCAGGGGTTCGCAATTGCGAACCCTGAGAATTCCTGCTAGCTTCACAAATGTGAAGAAACAGTCGGATTTGCGACCCCTGACAATTCCTTCCATCTTCGCAATTGCGAAGGAAAGGGTCGCATTTGCGACCTCTGGGATTTCTGAGGTTTTTCGCATTTGCGAAGGAAGGCTCGCAAATGCGAGCTAAGCTGGCCAGGGCTTATTTCGCAGTTGCGACAAGCCCTTCACAATTCCCATGCCATTAGACATCGCATTTTCGATCCCCGATCTCGCAATTGCAAGATCAAAGGCCAAAATACCAGAACTGAACCTGCAACAATTTTCCTAAGTCCAAATACACTCCGTGGCCTATCCAAAACTCACCCGATCCCTCGAGGCTCCAAACAAAACATGCACGCAAGTCCAAGAAACATCATACGGACTTGCTCGTGCGATCAAATTATTAAAATCACATCAACAACTACGAATTAAACCTCAAATTCATGAAATCACTCAAGAACATTGAAATTTTTATTTTCTCAACTATAGGTACGTTTTATACCAAACGAACTCTGATTCTTACCAAATTCTACAGATTCAACCAAATTATTATTTTAAACTTGTACCGAGCTCCGAAACCAAGAAACAAGCCCGATACCATCAAGAAATCGCATTAATTCACTTCTGAAAGCCTTTATATTTAAAATTCTTTTCTCGGGCATGGGACCTCGAAATTTGATTCCTGGTATACGACCAAGTCCCATATTTTACTACGGACCCTATGGGACTGTCCGATCACGTGTCCGGGTCCGTTTACCAAGAATGTTGACCAAAGTCAACTTTAATCAATTTTAAAGGCCAATTTCCTTATTTTACTTAGATTTCACATAAAATCTTTCCGAAAATGCATCCGGACTGCGCATGCAAATCGAGGTGAGGCAAAAAGAGGTTATGAGGCCTCAGAACAGAGAATTTACTTTCAAAATGAGTGATGACCTTTTGGGTCATCACACAAGCTTTCACGAGTATGCTCCATCACGATTCCCAAAGGTGGGAAATCCGGGTGGTGACAAGTTGGTATCATAGCTCTTGGTTGCCTAGATCTCACATTTCACGAACACGCTAGGTTGAGTCTGGGGGATCGGTACGGAGAGGTCTGTTCTTATCTCCCAAAGGCTATAGAGTTTAGGAAAATTTCACATCTATTCTCTTCTGTCGTGCGACTTGATTTCTCAATGGTAATTGAACTTCCACTCTGTTCTTTTGCAGATGGTGAGAACATGCAGAGGCAAAGGTCGTGCTAGAGGCTGAGGCAGAGGCAGGGCTCAGCCCAGCGCTCGAGCAGCAGCACCAGCAGCGGAGCCTCAGGTAGAGTTTGAGGATGAGGTTCTGGCCCAGACAGTTCCAGCAGGGCCAGCTCAGGTCCTAGAGGGGTTCATCGCCACCCTAGTACTCCAAGATGCTCTGGTCCATCTAGTGGGCCTTATAGAGAGTGTCACTCAGGCAGTCATATTTCCGATAGCACCAGCCGTCTCTCAGGCTGGAGGAGGAGCCCAGACTCCTGCTACTCGCACTCCGGAGCAGATGGCTCCCTAGTTTTAGACTCCAGCAGCTCAGCCAGTTGGAGTAGTTCTGCCGGGTGTGTCGCGCCCCCTTTTTCCTCGCGGAGTCTGGGTTTCGACACTCATTGGGAATAACTCATTTCCTTTCGAGAATTGGGTCTTCGAATTTGAAGAGTTGCCACCTAACGGATTTAAGATGCGTTAGGGCACAGGATAAAGCATGCTTAAGACTAATTCAAAAAAACAAGTTGGTTATGGTAAGAGCCTAAATATCCCCAACAGAGTCGCCATGCTGTCGCGCCCCCTTTTTCCTCATAGAGTCCGGGTTTCTACATTCATGGGGAAAAACCTATTTCCTTTTGGGAATTGGGTATTTGAATTTGAAGAGTTGCCACCTAACAAATTTAAGGTACGTAAGGGCACCTAGAGCAAATAACTCATGAGACCAATTTGCATTACCAGAGACTTGGGCAAGGGCTCGAAATAACCTTGAAGGGAAGGTGTTAGGCATCCCTTGCGGTCCACAATGGTGGGTCCCGACCAAACTAAATTTATGTGAATTAGTCATTCAACAAATATATAGTCTAAGCATACATAAAAGATAAAGGAAATTTGACAAATAAATAGTCTGACCACATATGTACGATAAACGAATTTTAGCAAATAAGCAGTCTAAGCACACATATGTAAATAAGATGAGGAAAGTCCTAGGTTTGTTAGCCTATAGGATCACATCTTTACAATACCCGGTAAGCCTTCCTCAACTAGAGGGGTTAAACGTGGCATTCGCGCACAGGTCATCATATTCTTTTGCTACCCAATTATCCTCCCCTTGGTCATAGCCTAAAGCGTTATAGTAACCTTTCGAGGTATCCTATGCGTGCATTTCCCGTCCCTGTACTTATATAGTCCGGAGGTATTTAGGACTTATAGTTAAGGTGGATCTAGACTCTCCTACCATAATTAAAAGGAGTAAATTCCAGGCAACAAACAAAATACGTAGGACTGGACCAAAGAGAGAACAGTTAAAGGCTCACATTTTACCTCCACAAGTAGAGCAAGTAAGTGCACGTCTCAAACAACAATTTTCAGATGTTTCAGAAAGGTCCTAGAATAGGATATCTAGGTGAGCATGACAAGCAGAGAATATGCAGCATTAAGTTAAGTCAAAGTGTTAATGACCTAATCAGTTTGCCTACTGGTTTTAAAACCTGTTGAATCCGGACAGTCACAAGTAAGTAAACCATATTTTTTACAGTTTATTAGACCTTGATTACATATAGGCTTTCCTAGGCATGGATCAATAGTAACATGTCATCTGGACATTAATAAAGACCATAATTATGTATCAGTAATAGGCAGATAGATTTTTTATTTTACATTGGAACTATATGTTGTCTAGGTGCGGAAAAATGATCACAGGCATTACAGAAGTGGTTTTACATTTCATCTCTACGTGCATGATGTCTAAGTGTTGAGATTGTTTTTATGCTTAATCCTTATAGGCTAGGTGACAAAGCTGATTTCTATGTGTTTAAACAATAGGCATGGTATTTGAGCGAGTGCAGTAAAAATCATAGAAACATGATCTCTAATGCACATAGGGAAGTTGTGAACGTTATTAGTAAGGCACGATTGATAAATGACCTAAGAACCAGATATTCAGTCCAAGTGTGAGAATGCAGAAATTTTCTTAGAATGGAAATTTAGAACAAATAGCATAAGGAACCTATAAACATGTTTTCTAATGCACACAACATTCTTGCAAGCATGGCTTCTGATTCATATAGATAATCATAAAAGTCCTATGAGCATGGTCTCTAATGCATGTAGACAATCATAACGGTACTATAAGCATGGTTTCAACCCGATTCCATCAAAAGATATATTAAAGTCCCTCCCTTTTACTAATCTCCCAAATATTTGTTTACAAGAAATTATTATTACAAACAAATACTAATAATGAATTATGGAAGTGGATTTTCTACAACTATAGAGAACCTGAATATAGGCCCAAAAGATACACCTGGCAGACCAGGCCTTCGATTAGTCCACAAATGCCATAATCTCATTGTGTACCCAATAGGATCCTGGTGTTTCAAAGTTCCTAAGGGCCTCAGGGACCCCGGGAAATGCTCACACCAGAAAACTTTCAAAATAACCCTTTGTGAGAATGTTTGGAAAGCCAACTCCAGCGTATCAAAGTTTAGAGGAGCCTCAGGGACTCCTAAGAAATGCTTACACTAGAGGGGCAAGACCCTAGGCGTTCTAAGAGTAGAAGTTGAAAATAGTGCTTTGAAAGTATAAATAGTTTTAAGAAAACAGTTTAGCAGTAAAACTTTTTAGAAGTGAAATAAGAGTAGAAGTGAAACAGGAGTAAACAGAATCATTGCAGCCCTTTACGTTCAAACAATCAAACAAGGACAAAACAGGCTCAAAACCATTTCAAACAAGCTTCAGGTTGCCTAGATTCAACTCAATCCATTAGTTATCACTAGGTGGGGAATATAGCATGTTGGGAGAAGAATAGTAATAAACAAAAAAACCATACAAAGAAGGGTAGTAAGGGTTGGGAGCATAGAAGTCATTTGTCAGGACAACGTAAAATAGGTCACGAAGGAAAGCATGCCAGTTAATATAAAGCAAGTTGACAGCCAGATTCCATAACACTCAATAGGGGATGGACATGCTGATCAGAAGCCAGAAAACATGAAGCACATAAACTTAATAACCATATTACACAATACTGGATAGGACATAACAACAGAACTAATCATGCTGATTTAAAGCAATAGACATGAAATACACAGAGCTAAATGCAGAAGTAGTCATGTGGATTGGGATCAAGGTACATATAGGTTCAATTACACAGAAGTAGTCATGCTAATTGAAGTCCATAAGTAGTCATGCTAATTGAAATACAGAAAAGTCATGGATTCAAAAGAAGTAAAGCAACAGACAAGGAAGCACATAGGTTTAAGCTTCATAACATAATGAATGGCATTAGGAATGGAAACATACCAGTAAAAGATAACAAAAACATAAGGTGAAAGTGTGCAGAACTTAGTGATCTGGCCTTGGCTTTCAGCCGGCTAGACAATGTAATGAATACAAGTAGCAAAAAGGTTTTAGTGAGAGCAACGTTTGTGTGTGTGTGTGTGTGTTTCTGAACTGTTGTTCGTGTGTTTAGAAGAATCAGAATGAGAGTATATATAGTAGTGAGGTAAAAACAAATAAGGTAAAGTGTGAATCACAGCTCATAAAATAAGGCTAATCAAATAATTATAGAATCAATTCATGTAAGGGAGTCCAGAATAGACCCCTTAATTATAGGTAATCACTTAACAGCAAAAAGAAGAAGGGGTTAATTAGGGTAAGGAATCCAAATCATACCAAATAGGGAGTCAGTAAGAATCCTCAAAACCATACGGATAGCTTATTATGGCAAGGCAGGTAAATATTGTAAATAAGGCAAAGGAAGTAATCAAATAATCAATCAAGCTTTACAAGGGACAGAAAATTAGGGAATTATTCCCATAAATGACTCAGATTGAGTTTCAAATAAGGCAAGAAGTGGGTTTAACAACCAGTTAGGGTCAGAGCCCCTAAATCATGCTATCAATCACACGAATAAGGCAATCATAGGTAATTAGAGACCAATTAAGGGTCAGTCAATCACATAATAGGCAAGAGATGCTATTTAGGGATCCCTGGAATAAGGAAAGAAAATAGAAATCAGTAAATTATTTTAGCAAACAATGAAATCCTAAATAATTTAGCTAATCAGTCAATTATTCAAACAATAACGGACAAAAATGTTGAAATCAAACAATGATCAATCAAGCAATCAAGCTCGGAACATAGTCATTATAGAATGATTAAACAAAACATGAGAAATTTCAGAAAACCCTTTGCAAAAATGGACGAAGCAAAAACCCTAATTTTGAAAAATACTTAGGGTTGATTAACAGTAGGGAATCAGAAGGTTCTTAAGGAAAACGGTCATGGAAACTTGAAAACACTTCAGATACACACATATTCGACCAATAAATAATGAGAAAACCAAGCCCTAATATAACAAAGCGCTTAAAATCGATTTACACTAAAGAAATAAGGGAACCTTAAGGAAAAATCAGTGACGAACTCAAAATCGCTCCAGATCTACAAGGATCTGGGTCCAAACACTATGGTTTTGAAGAAAAAGAGATGGTAAAGAGAATCTGGTTTTGAACTAGAGATTTGAGCCGCAAAACATCGATAGAAAGCACTCACAGGCCATAGACAGACTCTTGGAGAGTTCTGAACAAGATCTGAGCTAGATCTCTTTGAGATCCTTCCATGAAATCACAAAATCGAGCAACCAGGGGAAGTAGGAGGCCAGTAGAAGTCTCAAACAGCCATAGAAATTAATGGAACGGGTAGGAATCGAAGCTACTAGGGCTAGTTTTGGGTGGTGGCGATTAGGGTTAGAGTTTGGTATCAGAGAGAATTAGAGAAGAGAGAGTTTCAGGGCGGCAGAAATGAAAAGAATGAAGGGGTTTCGGGGGGGGGGGTCATTTGGGATTAATTATGGTAGGTTTAATATTAAGGGGTCGGGGCATGCAGATTGGGCCTAAGGGAGTTTTGGGCTGTTCTTGGGTTCATATTAAGGGGTTTGGGCTGGTTTGAAAAGAGGAGAGGTCTAAAAATAAAAGGCTATTTGTTAAATATCCAAACAATTGATAAAAAAATATTTTATAAAATAGTTAAAATAATATAAAAATAATTTTTATGCATAGAAATGCTTTAAAATAATTAGTCGATATTTTAAAACTACAATGAGCTATTTTTGGTAAAATAATTTAATAATGCATGCATGGGCTATAATTGCAAAGTTATTGCAATTGTAACCCAAAAATATAAAATATGGCTATTTGTGCTATGATTTGAGCCTAATATAAATATAAATAGCAATATTAGGCCGTGAAATTGTTATAAAGTCCTATGTGATGCAATTTCTACTTATTTATATAAATAAAATACTGGGATTAATTAATTAAAAATCCCTAAAAATGTAGAAATTATGGAAAAATATCTATTGATGCTAATGCATAGTTTTGAAGGAATACATGCATCTGAAAAAAAATATTATAGGGAAAAATTGGGTATCAACAGCTGCCCCTCTTTACCCGGGAAGGATGAAAGAGTTTTCGGGTAAAGAAATGATGGCCGATTTTGACTGAATGGGTGTTTTGGAAAATATAGGCCGAACCCTGTTCTCTGAGCTGCCTACATATCCCTAGCTTTACAGGAATCAGGCCATGTGTAGTTCTGGACCCACCGGTGAATGAAGCCGATGGAGTTGTTATAGGAATGGTGGCCAGTTTCAGCGAAGGTTCTTTTGTGAAGGGTAATGTCGGATAGAGTTATGGTTGCGAATCTGGAGTGGAACGGATGTATTATAGGACAGATAGTTAGATATCACAAAGTAGGATGGGTAATTGATGGGAAGCGATTATGAATGGCAAAGTGAAAATGGCACGAGCGGAAATCAGAGCGAAGGTTGCGCCTGTTTGAAGAACGGTTACCTCCTGGATTACCTGCAAACCTTAAAATACAATACATGCGAGTATATGTAAATGGTGCAAATTCCATTTGGACCATGAAAGATTGTCTTTGGACAGTGCGGATGACTTCCTCAGACTATGATGTCCTGGGCCATGAATTGCGAGATAGGAGATTCGCAGGCCATGAAATGATGCTCTCGGGCCATAAAGATGGTGCCTCCGAACCATGACGCCTTTCAATAATGATATGCAAATTTGAGAGATCCTCAGGCCATGGCATGGTGTCTTCCGGCTATGAGAATAATGCCTTTAGACAATGACGCCTTTCGACAAGTTGGGGATATTTCAGCCTATGAAGTGCAGAGATATGATGCTAAATATAACAAGACAAGGCTTAGTCTTGTGAGGTTGAGGGCAGAGCTTAGCCCGAAAGGGGAGCAAATAGATAGTACCGGAGAGACAGCGCTTAGTCTCGGAAAATAAAGGCGATGATTGGCCTTATGCAAAAAAGGAGGCAGAGCTTAGACTCATGCAAGATTCAGGACAGGGGTTAGTCCCATGCAAATGGAAGGCAATGCTTAGCCTTGTGAACATATGGAGGCAGAGCTTAGCCTCATGCAAGATTAGAGACAGAGCTTAGTCTCATGCAAAAGAAAGGCAGTGCTTAGCCTTATGCAGATATGGAGGTAGGGATTAGCCTCTTGCAAGATTGGAGACAGAGCTTAGTCTCATGAAAAGAGAAGGTAGTGCTTAGCCTTATGCAAATATGGAATCAGGTCTTAGCCTCATGCATGATTGGAGATAGAGCTTAGTCTCATGCAAGGAGAAGGAAGTGCTTAGCCTTATGTAGATATGGAGGCAGGGCTTAGCCTCATGCAAGATTTGAGACAGGGCTTAGTCTCATGCAAAGAGAAGGCAGTACTTAGCCTTATGCGGTGAACAAGTAGCAAATAGGAGTAGAGTATTTCTTAGTTGGAGATATATTCGGTGTCTAGTGGCCCGATTAATAGTGATTTTGCTGCGTGTATATATTTGCGAATGCCACTGTTACATCAGATGTTCCTGCGCTCAAAGAAAAAATTGTGAGTTTTGTACGGGGAGGTTGGTTCGTTCCTTCGTCTCCTGGCTTTGCCCCGCTCCGTTCTTGAGGCCTTGTTTGAGTTGCCCTTGGTAACACCTGGCTGTCACGAAAATAGAGCTTTTGAAAATATGCATTTATTGATGATATTGGTGTTATTTTTTTAGAAAACATAGTGAAATATTGAGTAATTTTAGATGAACTAATGACTGTAACACATTTCAGAGACATTGCAGCATTCTTGTATTAGAATTTTGAGGGTCCTCCTCAAAAGTCTGCCCCAGTTTGGTAAATGGTCCTTCGGCCATTTGCGAGTGACGAAACTTGTTGAACCTTTTTCAGAATTTTGAGAATCCTTCTCAAAATTCTGTCCCAGTTTCTTAACCAATTTCTCTCTAGCATATGATGGTGTCGGCTGGACTTGCTCCGGAATTATGAGGATCCTCCTCATAATTCTGCGCTAGTTTCTTGTTTTAGGGGAAAATGAAAATTTTATTATGATATGACCGTACCCACATGGCTGCCTACGTATCCCCTCTTAAACGGGAATCAGATCAAGCGTAGTTCAGTTACATCAGATGAAGAAATGTAAATAGTCTAAATATAGTATCTCTTGACTACGTCTAAATTGATTTGTTTTGGCTAGACTTCTCCGTCCATTTCTGCAAGTATGAGTGCTCCTCCCGTTAGCACCCTGTGAACCATATAGGGACCTTGCCAGTTGGGAGAGCATTTCCTTTTGGCTTCATCTTGATGTGGGAAGATTTTCTTTAGTACCAACTGTTCTGGTGCAACTGCTTTGGCTTGACCTTTTTGTTGAAAGCTCTGGACATTCTATTCTGATAAAGCTGACCGTGACATACGGCATTCATTCTGTGTCACTAAGTTCGGCTTCCTGTATGATCCTTAAAGAAGGAATTTCTACCTCGGCTGGAATGACAGCTTCGGTACCATAAACTAGTAAATAGGGGGTTGCTCCAGTTGATGTGCGTACTGTAGTGTGGTAACCCAATAAGGCAACGGGTAACTTCTCGTGCCATTGTTTGTGGTTTTCTACCATCTTCCTCAATATCTTCTTGATATTCTTGTTAGCAGCTTCCATAACTCCATTCATTTGAGGCATGTACGATGTGGAGTTCTTGTGCTTGATTTTGAAAGTTTCACGCATGGCTTTCATCATATCACTGTTGAGGTTGGCGGCATTATCAGTGATAATGGACTCGGGAACCCCGAATCGGCAAACAATACGATCTTTGACAAAGTCTGCAATGATTTTCTTGGTTATGGCTTAGTAGGATGCAGCATCTACCCATTCTGTGAAGTAGTCAATGGCCACTAAAATGAACCTATGCCCGTTTGAAGCAGTGGGCTCGATCTGACCGATGACATCCATTCCCCAGGCAGCAAAAGGCCAAGGTGCACTTGTTGCGTTGAGCTCGTTGGGTGTTACCCTTATCATGCCTGCATGTACGTGACATTGGTGGCATTTTTGTACGTACCGGATGCAATCTGTCTCCATGGTCATCCAAAAGTATCCAGCCCTGAGTATTTTCTTGGCTAGAACAAAACCATTCATATGTGGTCCATAAGTTCTGGCATGTATTTCTTCGAGCAACCTGGAAGCTTCCTTTGCGTCGACACACCTTAACAACCCTTGATCAGGGGTTCTTCTGTACAGGGTCCCTCCGCTTTGGAAGAAGTGATTGAATAGGCTCTGCAGTGTGCGCTTCTGAGTGTGGTTTGTCTGCTCTGGATATTCTCCTCTTGTCAAATATTCTTGATGTCGTGGAACCAAGGTTTTCCATCCGTCTTCTCTTCAACATGAGCACAGTAAGCCGGTTGATTATGGATTCTCACTGGGACGGGATCAATGAAATACTTGTCCGGATGTCGTACCATTGATGCCAGAGTGGCCAGTGCATCTGCGGACTCATTTTGAATTCTGGGCACATGTTTGAACTCTATCTTTGTGAATCTTTTCATCTATTCCTGTACGTCGTGCAAGTATGGTAGTATCTTGGTATTCTTTGTAGCACACTCTCCCTGAACCTGATGTACCAGAAGATCCGAATCTCCAATTACCAATAGCTCCTGTATATTCATATCGATGGCCAGATTGAGCCCCATGATGCAAGCCTCATATTCTGCCATGTTGTTGGTGCATAGAAACCTAAGCTTCGCAGATACAGGGTAGTGTTGACCTGTTTCTGATATAAAAAATGCTCCAATGCCCACTCATTTGAAGTTTGCAGCTCCATCAAAGAACATCCTCCAACCGTCATACGCCTCTGTAATATCCTCTCCCACGAACGACACTTTTTCATCATGAAAATACGTTTCAAGGGTTCGTATTCTCCCCCCCCCCCCCACAAGATTTTTAGCAAGATGATCTGCCAATGCTTGTCCTTTGACCGCCTTCTGAGTTACATAGATGATGTCGAACTAACTTAACAGTATCTGCCACTTGTCTAACTTCCTAGTCGGAATGGGTTTCTGAAATATGTACTTCAGACGGTCTATTCTAGATATAAGGTACGTGGTATACGCACAGAAGTAGTGCCTCAATTTCTGAGCCGCCCAGGTCAAAGCACAGCAAGTGCGCTGAAACAGAGAGTATCGTGCTTCATAAGGTGTGAACTTCTTACTCAAGTAGTATATGGCTTGCTGCTTTCTCCCTGTCTCGTCATGTTGTCCCAAAACACATCTGAAAGCTCCATCAAATATAGATAGACAGAGTAGAAAAGGTCTCCCAGGTTCTGGAGGTACTAGGACTGGTGGTGTGGATAGGTACTCCTTGATTTTGTCGAAAGCCTTCTGACAATCTTCGGTCCAACTTGATTCAGCATTTTTCCTCAACATCTTGAAGATGGGTTCACATATGACTGTGGACTGTGCTATGAAGCGACTGATGTAGTTGAGACATCCTAGAAAGCTCATCACGTCCTTCTTGCTCTTTGGAGGCGGTAATTCTTGAATAGCCTTAACTTTGGACGGGTACAACTCAATTCCCCAACGGCTGACAATGAATCCTAATAACTTTCCTACGGGAACCCCGAATGCACATTTTGCAGGGTTCAGTTTTAGGTTGTACCTCCTTAGCCTGTCAAAGAACTTTCTCAAGTCCGCTACGTGATCTGTGGCCCTTTTGGATTTGATAATGACATCGTCAACATACACATCTATTTCTTTGTGTATCATATAATGGAAGATGGTTTTCATGGCTCTCATGTAAGTAGCCCCAGCATTCTTTAGACCAAATGGCATCATCATGTAGGAGTACACTCCCCGCGGTGTAATGAAAGCTGTTTTCTCTACGTCTTCTTCATCCATCCAGATCTGATGATAACTCGCGAAGCAATCTACAAACGATTGGAGCTCGTGCTTGGCGCAATTGTCGATCAGGATGTGTATATTTGGTAGTGGAAAGTCGTCCTTGGGACTTGCTCTATTTAAGTCTCGATAGTCAACACATACTCTGACTTTCCCATCTTTCTATGGAACTGGTACAATGTTGGCTAGCCAGGTTGGATATTTGACTACCTTGAGGACTTTGGCCTTGATTTGCTTAGTGACTTCCTCCTTTATTTTCAGGCTCATACCTGGTTTGAACTTTCTGAGTTTCTGCTTCACCAGCGGACACATTGGATTGGTAGGCAACTTGTGAGCCACTATGGATATGCTTAGACCGGTCATATCATCATATGACCGTGCAAAGATATCCTCATATTCCTTCAAGAAACAAATGTACTCTTGCTTCTCTGATGGTGATAAGTGAATGCTTATGCGAGTCTCGTTGACGGTTTTGGCGTCTCCCAAATTCACTGCTTTGTGTTCGTCCAGGTTGGACTTAGGTTTATTCTCAACCTCTCTGACAATTTCCTCAGGTATTTCATCTTCTTCCTCCGAGTCACTATCCTTATATTGCGTTGTCTCGTTACATGTCACAGTCATCGGTTCATCAGGAAAAGTAATAATAACGCTGTAGAAAGAAAAGTGCGAAAGATAATAATGAAAAATAAATAGCAATGCATTGATTAATATCCAGAACAAATACAGCCTGATGAATCGAGCAATTATTTGAAACAAAATGCGTCTTTAAAACAAAATTACTGAAAACATCTGAAATGCCTAGCATGGCTATAGAAATAAATTAGGCTAAGTGCCAAGCTACCTAGGGACTCGGCGGGCTTGGGATGGTGTGGCAGTCCAATTCCTGAGAACGGCTCCTTTCCCCACAGTCTGAATGGTGAGGCCTTCTTCTCCCTCCTCCTTTATTATTGTACTACAATCCATATCCTTGGCCTCCAGCAACAAATTCCTCAGCCTAACTAAAGCTTCTTCCTCTGCAGTTCCCCATATTGTATCAGCTTGATGAAAAGTTTGACTCAGATGCGGCACTGGTTGCTCAAGAGGGTAATAAGGACCACGCCATGGAGGTGACCAATCATCATACTCTTGCCATGTATACTGGTATCCGATCCCGAAGGTTGTACCATGACGTTTCAGTTGTATTGGTTCAGTAATGCCTTGGAGATTCTTTCCAAGCCCTTTGTCGGGTTCATACCCAGTCCATGCCAGTATGCTTTCTATCTTGTTACTCCACCATTTATCCTTCTCAGTTGCATTGACATGTTCAATGTGGTGATAAGTTTCCCCTTCTAGCCTTCTTCTGTTCTCGATAACTGGGATGGTTTTACTGGTATTTATAGGATTACTTCCATCTTCGTGAATGATCACCTCATGATGGTTCCTTTTGAACTTCACGGCCTGGTGCAGTGTGGAAACCGCAGCCCCAGCGGCATGTATCCAAAGTCAACCCAACAAAAGATTGTATGTAGCTGATATGTCAAGCACCTGGAATTCAACGTCGAACCAAGTTTGCCCCATCTGCAGGCAAATGTTAATTTACCCAACCGTAGCCCTTTGAGACCTATCAAAGGCTTTCATGTTCATACTTCCTGCCCGTATTTCATGGAAACTTTGCCCAATCTTTTTAGAGTATCCAACGGACAAATTTTGAGGCATGAACCTCCATCGATCAAGACTCCGGCAATGAATTTGTCTTCAACTTGTACTGTGATATGCAATGCTTGGTTATGATTCAACCCTTCAGGCGGTAATTCATCCTCGTGGGAGGTGATCTTATGACTTTCCAGCACCTGCCCTACCATGTTGTCCATTTCTCCGCAGGTGATGTTGTTAGGCACATTAGCTTCATTCAATACCTTCATCAAAGCATTCTTGTGCACCTCTGAATTTTGCAATAGATATAATATGGATATCTGAGTGGGGGTTTTGTTCAAATGATCGACAACGTATTGTTCCCTCGCCTGCACTTTTCTCCGAAGATCATCTGGCCCTGTTTCAATGACAGGTTGCTTATTAGTGGCCTCCTTACTCGATCCTCCCAAGTGTTCAGGTGTATAAACCCTTCCCGTTCTGGTCATTCCTTGTGCGGCATCAGATTCCTCCATCTTTACCTTACCTTTTCGCCTAGCTTCGGCAACGTAATCCCAAGGTATGGCTTTGGAATCGAAAGGAGGTGTGGTTGATACTGTCGCTGTGAAAGGTGTGGCCACTTCTACCTTAAATGGAATATGTGTGGCTGCAGGTGGAGCTACCTCTACCTCAAAAGGAACCGATGCGGCTACCTCAACCTCAACTGGCGACTGCATTTGTACTACAATAGGAGTGAGTATGACTATAGGTTTAAATTCATCGCCTTCCCGAATAAGCCCGATTGACCCCTCAGGATCCCATTCTTCATCCGTCTCTATCACATCTATCACACCACCCCTATGATCTGGGAGAGGATTGTTGTGGATGTTGGGTGTAGCTTTCTTGGCCTGTATGACCTTGTTGTCAATCAATGTCTGGATTTTATCTTTCAATGTTCAGCACTCGTCAATTGTATGCCCCTTCATACCGGAATGGTATGCACGATCTTATTTGGGTTAACCCCTTTGGATAAGTTCTTTATGGCCACAACGGGGAAGAGAGTGACATAACAAGTAGCCTTCAACCTTTCATATAGCTGGTCCATGTGTTTAGCAATGGTAGTGTATTTTTTGGGTGGTCTGCGGTCAAAATTAGGTCGCAGTCTTGGGTTGTTTTGACAAGTTGGGGTGACTGAAAATGAGATCGATGGGAATTATAGGTGTGATAGGCAGTTGCTGGTTGGGAATATCTGGGAGATGAGGATTGGTATGTAGGTGGAGGTGTTTGGTATGTGGGTGAAGGTGTTTGGTATGTGGCTGGAGGTTTTGGGCCTTGATCCACTATTAGTACCCCACGTCTTTCTTCTTTGATATGCCGCCTAATTGTAATGCGTTGTTCGTGGCTTGTAGTGCCTCAAAGTTTGTTACCATCCCGCTCTTGATGCCTTCTTCAATCCTTTTACCAAGTTTGATGATATCAGAGAACTTATGGTTTTCAATAACCATCAACCTTTCATAGTATTGCAGATCCTGTGCTCTGACGATGAACTTGTTCATCTGTTCCTCGTCCAATACTGGCCTGACTTTGGCCGCTTCTAACCTCTAACGAGTAGCATACTCGCGGAAAGTCTCGGTGGGCTTCTTCTTGAGGTTCTGAATGTAGAAAACATCTGGTGTATTTTCTATGTTGAACCTGAATCGGTCCATGAAATCAGATGCCTACTCACCCAGTTGGACCATTTAATAGGATCCTGGCTGATTTAACAGGACAAGGCATCTCCCGTAAGACTCCTCATAAAAAGATTCATCCGGATTTTTTCATCCTTTCTGCGACAAGCTTGTCACAATAAGTCCTTAGATAAACCCTGGGATCACCTGTACCGTCAAACATTTCGAACTTTGGAGGTTTGTAACCCTCCGGCAGTTCCACGTTCGGTTGTATGCATAGGTCCTCATAATTCAGACCTTCTATCCCCTTTGCCTCCTTCGACACCCTGAACTCAACTTGTCAATTTCTTGAGTTCTTCATCCATGTTCTTGACGAGCACGTCCTTCTCAGCGGATTCTGGTGTATAGGAGATTGGTTGAGTAGAATGAGGTACGGTTTCCACATATATAGGGTTGTTTTGGTGAGTGCCGGGGACTTGGGTGTAGTGGTGGTTGTTGGTTGAGTTTTGAGGATCTGGAATGGGTTGTGGTGTGTTCTGAGGAGTGCGATAGGTAGTGGCTTGTGGGTACTGGATTGGTTGATGATGGTGTTGTGGTGGAGTTGGTATCGATAAGGGATTGTTATTTTGAGGTGGATTTGCATATTGATGCGGTGCGGGAGGGTTTTGTGGATGCTGGGTTGGTGTATTTTGGGGAGGTGCTGGGTTTTTGGTGTTTTGTTGGTTGATATCGGGGACGTTCGGGGTGAGGGATAGGTTTGCTAAGTTGCAGACCTGCTCAAGTTCTCCCTGTAGCTCTAGTATCTTTTGTTCCAACCGTAAAACCAAGTCATTTGGTGCCGGAGTACTCCAGTCGTCTGAAGTTTCCGCATTTTCCTTTCGAATGCCACTCAAATCATCCATTGTAGCTTTCCCTTTGCTCTTCGTATTACTTGGAGGAGGAGGAGGTGGAGGGCCTCTAGATCTGGCGTGATATGCTGATGATGCCAGTATGTGCGAACCAACCTTAAGGGATGGGAATAATAAGGAACAAAGAGAAACAAAAGGTAAACAAGTCAGTAAGGGTTCTGAAATTTTTGCGGTATTTAAACACATATTGCGGGAATGTAAATTCGTGTCCTAATTTGGGAGCCTCGTTATGCCGGAGGTAGGCCTAGCGACAAATAGATTGGTAGAAATTCAGTGCCAATAATTGCCTCATTTCATTAACGTTAAAAATAGACGACTCAAAATGATACAAAATAAGATAATGTTACTAATGGCACTTAGACTTATTACATTCAAAAAGCAAGTAAACCTAATCTACTTGGTCCCAGAAGGACCCTCTCCAGACCGGATGCTATTGTCAATCAATTCCCCTGGTTCGTGCATGTTCAGCAGTAAGAATGCCCTTGCTAAATGTCCTCCTTCGGATCCTTCAGCGATCTAGCAATCGGTGACTCTCTTTCTCATTTTCCCTTCCAATCCATCAGACTGTACTCCAGATATTCCAACCTTTCGCTGGATTTAACAGCCCTCTCTTTCAACTCATTGATCATTTCCATATCGGCCTTATGCTGCTCCATATGCTCAGCTTCAGACTCACGAATTCTTTTGCGCAGCTTGTTATACATCATCTCTGCTTCGGCAAATTCGTCTATGACCCTATTTCCTGGACCAACCCTTGGCTCGAAGATTCCTGCTATGTTATCATCCAACCATGAGGGGTAGAAGTATGAGTGACCCGCATAATATCAGTCCGGCTCGATAGTATCCTTTTCCATGGTAATCTTCAAGTTCCACATGTGTTGTGCTTCATTCTTATACGGGATGGCATCACCGTGAAAATCAGCTATGAAGTGACTCATTTTAGCGACTCGTGGTACGAGCTATCTCCTGCCTGCCTGTATCATAACCCTGAGGGAAGAATAATGGCATATGCCCCTTAACCCAATTAGTACAAAGTGGGGGAAATCCCTGGATCTGATGATGGACTCGTCGGTAGGGAACCACTCGAACACCCATTGAACCTGGTCCTCAGTTAACTTGTTGAAAAACTGCACCCATCCTACAACATCCTTAGGTTGAGCAATCATGTATGGAATATAAGTCATTCTCTTAGGGTGATGGAAAGCTATGTGATCATTTCACGACCTTCGTGGAAGCTCTTGGTGGTATTGACCCCTTTGGAGATGCTCTAACAATCAAACCTGTAACAGCGAATTGCAACTCTCAAATAATCTGAACCCCTTCTGACAGCGTTCCAAGGCACGTTACATATCTGCAATGATCATAGGGACAATGGTATATGTCTGCCCATCGATCCCATCTATCAAAGTTTTGGCCACCATGGCCATCCTGGTATGGATTCTGTCCCCTTGCATTGGGAACACTAGCATGCCCAAGAAACACACGTTGAACACAAAGACCCTACGATGAACCCAACCAAATGAGGTGATTGAGAACTCATCATGAATAATACGGTAAGAGCTGTTGTGACCGTATCGTTAATAGAGGAAGTCGAAAGGTATGTAGGAGTTTTTCAGGCACTCCAATTCATCATTTTTCTTCAGCCCCATCATCTTAAGGAATCCTCTAGTGGTGCGATTTTCAGGCGCTAATAAACCAGGGCTATCCCAAGGCAACCCAGAAAATCCCCCTATTTCTTCCAGAAGAGAGGTCATTTCTATGTCCCCAAAGCGGAGCACAGCCCTTTCCTTGTCCCAAAATATGGTGGCAACCTTGATCAACATTTTGTTGGGCTGAAGATCCAACAGAGAAGGAAAATTTCCTAAGACTCGTTTCACATGATTTTGGTCACTTGAGGGAAGATCCCGCCACCAATCTAGCAAAAGTTAAGGTATGCTACCGACCATACCGAATCTGGGGACTTCATGCCTCATTTTTTGCAAAAACAAAAGATGGTTAGGCCCTTTCCCCCTCCAGGTTCGTCTATTTATACAACAATGATTAGCATATTGGCACTTATTTCTCCAAATTAATGCACACAATCATGATTGCGTCCGTTGGGATTATGGAAAACCCAATGGACTTTTAACTGAGGCTTGTCTTAAAGGGTTATTATGTGGACAACATATTAACCCGACTAGGTTTGACCATGATGCATGTACAATTAATCAGAGTAAGGTTGCTATAGAGGTCTAGACTGGGACCCTCAAGCGGACAACTTGAGGGGAAAGGCACGAAACCATCGAAAGCACCGCTGATCGACTAGTTTTACCGCAAATACACCTATCCGAATTTAAAAGGGTGATATAAGGGAGGAGCGCAAACACTCATCAAGCGTTGCTAAAGGATTAATTACGCATAAGTGGAATATGATGTTGAGCTTGATTTATGCAGCAATAAATAACATGTTGTCAAGTGTTGCACGTTAAAAATGATAAATGCGATACTTAAATAATTGAAAAACAGTTACGAAAAAAGAAAACATAGAGACAAGTTAGTTTCAGGAAATAAAGGAAATCATAAATGCTTGAAAATAAGCAATTAAATCCAAATAAGGGAGAGGGTGCACAGGATAAAGCATGATTAAGACTAATTCAAAAAAACAAGTTGGTTATGGTAAGAGCCTAAATATCCCCAACAGAGTCGCCATGCTGTCGCGCCCCTTTTTCCTCATAGAGTCCGGGTTTCTACATTCATGGGGAAAAACTTATTTCCTTTCGGGAATTGGGTATTTGAATTTGAAGAGTTGCCACCTAACTAATTTAAGGTACGTAAGGGCACCTAGAGAAAATAACTCATGAGACCAATTTGCATTACTAGAGACTTGGGCAAGGGCTCGAAATAACCTTGAGGGGAAGGTGTTAAGCACTCCTCGCGGTCCATAACAGTGGGTCCTGGCCGAACTCAATTTATGTGAATTAGTCATTTAATAAATAGATAGTCTAAGCATACATATAAGATAAATGAAATTTGACAGATAAGTAGTCTGAGCACATATGTACGATAAAAGGAATTTTAGCAAATAAGCAGTCTAAACACACATATGTAAATAAGATGAGGGAAGTCCTAGGTTTGTTAGCCTATAGGATCACATCTGTACAATACCCGGTAAGCCTTCCTCAACTAGAGGGGTTACACGTGGCATTGGCGCACTGGTCATCATATCCTTTACTACCCAATTATCCTCCCCTTGGTCATAGCCTAAAGTGTTCTAGCAACCTTATGAAGTATCCTATGCGTGCATTTCCCGTCCCTGTACTTATATAGTCCGGAGGTATTTAGGACTTCTAGTTAAGGTGGATGAAGACTCTCCTACAGTAATTAAAAGGAGAAAATTCTAGGCGACAAACAAAATACGTAGGACTGGACCAAAGAGAGAACAGTTAAAGGCACACATTTTACCTCTACAAATAGAGCAAGTAAGTTCACGTCTTAAACAACAGTTTTAAGATGTTTCAGAAAGGTCCTAGAACAGGATATCTAGGTGAGCATGACAAGCAGAGAATATGCAGCATTGAATTAAGGCAAAGTGTTAAAGACCTAATCAGTTTGCCTACTGGTTTTAAAACCTGTTGAATCTGGACAGTCACAAGTAAGTAAAGCATATTTTTTACAGTTTATTGGACCTTGATTACCTATAGGCTTGCCTAGGCGTGGATCAACAGTAACATGTCATCTAGACATTAATAAACAACATAATTCTGAATCAGTAATAGGCAGCCAGATTTTTTATTTTGCATTGGAACTATATGTTTTTTAGGTACGGAAGAATGATCACAGGCATTACAAAACTGATTTTACATTTCATCTCTACGAGCATGATGTCTAAGTGTTGAGATTGTTTTTATGCTTACTCCTTATAGGCTAGGTGACAAAGCTGATTTCTATGTGTTTAAACTATAGGCATGGTAATTGAGCAAGTGCAGTAAAAATCCTAGAAACATGATCTCTAATGCACATAGGAAAGTTGTGAACGTGATTATAAAGGCACGATTGATAAATTACCTAAGAACCACATATTCACTGCAAGTGTGAGAATGCAAAAATTTTCTTAGAATGGATATTTAGAACAAATAGCATAAGGAACATATAAACATGTTTTCTAATGCACACAACAATCCTACAAGAATGGCTTCTAATTCATGTAGATAATCAAAAAAGTCCTATGAGCATGGTCTCTAATGCATGTAGACAATCATAACGGTCCTATAAGCATGGTTTCTACCCGATTTCCACAAAAGACATATAAAAGTCCCTCCCTTTTACTAATCTCCCCAATATTTATTTACAAGAAATTATTATTACAAACCAATACTAATAATGAATTACGGAAGTGGAATCGCTACAACTATAGGGAGCCTGAATATAGGCCCAAAAGATAAACCTGGTAGACCGGGCCTTCAATTAGTCCACAAATGCCATAATCTCATAGTGCACCCAATAGGATCCTGGTGTGTTAAAGTTCCCAAAGGCCTCAGGGACGCCGGGCAATGGTCACACCATAAAACTTTCAAAGTAATCCTTTGTGAGCAAGTTTGGAAAGCCAACTTCAGTGTATCAAAGTTCATAGGAGCCTCAAGGACTCCTAAGCAATGCTTACACTAGAGGGGCAAGACACTAGGTGTTCTAAGAGTAGGAATTGAAAATAGTGCTTTGAAAGTATAAATACTTTTAAGAAAACAATTTAGCAGTAAATCAATTTAGAAGTTAAACAAAAGTAGAAGTGAAATAGGAGTAAACAGAATCATTGTAGCCCTCTGTGTTCAAACAATCAAACAAGGACAAAACATGCTCAAAACAATTTCAAACAAGCTTCAGATTACCTAGATTCAACTCAGTCCATTAGTTATCACTAGGAGGGGCATATAGCATGCTGGGAGCAGAATAGTAATAAATAGAAAAACCATACAAAGAAAGGTAGTAAGGGTTGGGAGCATAGAAGTCATTAGTCAGGACCACATAAAATAGGTCAGGAAGGAAAGCATGCCAGTTAACACAAAGCAGGTTGACAGCCAGATTCCATAACACTCAATAGAGGATGGACATACTTATCAGAAGCCAGAAAACAAGAAGCACATAAACTTAATAACCATATTACACAATACTGGATAGGACATAGCAACAGAAGTAATCATGCTTATTTAGAGCAATAGACATGAAAGACACAGAGCTAAATACAGAAGTAGTCACGTGGATTGGTATCAAGGGAGATATAGGTTCAATTACACAGAAGAAGTCATGCTAATTGAAGTCCATAAGTAGTCATGCTAATTGAAATATAGAAAAGTCATGGATTCAACATAAGTAAAGCAACAGACAAGGAAACACATAGGTTTAAGCTTCATTACATAATGAATGGCATTAGGAATGGAAACATACCAGTTAAACATAGCAAAAATAGAAGGTGAAAGTGTGCAGAACTCAGTAATCTAGCCTTGGCTTTTAGCCGGCTAGACAATGCAGTGAATACAAGTAGCAGAAAGGTTTTAGTGAGAGCAAAGTTTGTGTGTGTGCGTGTGTTTCTGAACTGTTGTTTGTGTGTTTAGAAGAATCAGAATGAGAGTATATATAGCACTTCAGATACACAACTCATAAAATAAGGGTAAGCAAATCATTATAGAATCAATTCATGTATGGGAGTCCAGAATAGACCCCTTAATTAGGGGTAATCACTTAACAGCAAAAAGAAGAAGGGTTAATTAGGGTAAGGAATCCAAGTCATACCAAATAGGGAGTCAGTGAGAATCCTTAAAACCATATGGATAGATTATTAAGGCAAGGGAGGTAAATATTGTAAATAAGGCAAAGAAAGTAATCAATTAATCAATCAAGCTTTACAAGGGACAGAAAATCAGGGAATTATTCCCATAGATTACTCTGATTGAGTTTCAAATAAGGCAAGAAGTGGGTTTTAACAACCAGTTAGGGTTAGAGCCCATAAATCAAGCAATCAATCACACGAATAAGGCAATCATAGGTAATTAGAGACCAATCAAGGGTCAGTCAATCCCATAACATGCAAGAGATGATAATTAGGGATCCCTGGATTGAGGAAAGCAAGTAGAAATTAGTAAATTATTTCAGCAAACAATGTAACCCTAAATAATTTAGCTAATCAGTAAATTATTAATAACGGACAAAAATGTTGAAATCAGACAATGATCAGTCAAGCAATCAAGCCTGGAACATAGTCATTATAGAAAGATTAAACAAAACATGAGAAATTTCAGAAAACCCTTTTGCAAAAATAGATGAAGCAGAAACCCTAATTTTTAAAAATACTTAGGGTTGACTAACAATAGGGAATCAGAAGGTTCTTAAGGAAAACGGTCATGGAAACTTGAAAACACTTCAGATACACAGAGATTCGACCAACAAATAATGAGAAAACCAAGCCCTAATATAACAAAGCGCTTAAAATCGATTAACAATAAATAAATAAGGGAACCTTAAGGAAAAATCAGTGACGAACTCAAAATCACTCCAGATCTACATGGATCTGGACAGATTCAAGTCCAAACACTAGGGTTTGGAAGAAAAAGAAAGGGTAAAGATAATCTGGTTCTGAACCAGAGATTTGAGCCGTAAAACATCGATTGAAAGCACTACAGACCATAGACAGACTCTTGGAGAGTTCTTAACAAGATCTGAGCTAGATTTCCTCATGATCCTTCCATGAAATCACAAAATCGAGTAACCAGGGGAAGTAGGAGTCCAGTACAAGTCTGAAACAGCTATAGAAATCCATGCAACGTGTAGGAATAGAAGCTATTAGGGCTAGTTTTAGGTGGCGGCGATTAGGGTTAGAATTTGGTCTCAGAGAGAATCAAAGAAGAGAGAGTTTCAGGGCGGCGGAAATGAAAAGAATGAAGGGTTTAGGGGGGGTTGTTGGGATTAATTATGGTAGGTTTAATTGTGGAATTGATCAAAATGATCAACGACCACAATTAAATGGAGCTATTGGGTTGGGGCATGCAGATTGGGCCTAAAGGAGTTTTGGGATGCTATTGGGTTAATATTAAGGGGTTTGGGTTGGGTTTAAAATAGGCCAGGTCTAAAAATAAAAGGTTATTTGTACTTATTTAAATAAAATACTGGGATTAATTAATTAAAAATCCCTAAAAAATTTAGAAATTATGGAAAAATATAAATTGATGCTAATGCATAGTTTTGAAGGCATACATGCATCTGAAAAAATATTATAGGGAAAAATTGGGTATCAACAGGGTGTTGTGGCACAGACCGGTGATGGGTCAGCTATGTCTGCTGATACCTTGTGAAGGCTAGACAGGTTCACCAAGCTTTTTACTATAATATATGGCGGTATATCTTGAGAGGATCCCCATGATTATTTGGACAGTTATCACGAGGTTCTGTGGAACATGGGGGTAGTGGAGACCAATGGGGTCGACTTCGCTACTTTTCGTCTGTCAAGTTCCGCCAAGAAGTGGTGGAGAGATTACTGTTTGGCTAGACCAGCGGGGTCACTAGCTCTGACGTGGGATCAATTCTCTCAGCTATTTTTGGAGATGTTTCTCCCTCTCACCCGGAGAGAGGATTATCGAAGGCAGTTTGAGCTCCTCCAACAGGGTTCTATGACAGTCACCTTGTATAAGACTAGGTTTGTTGATTTGGCTTGTCATGATCTTCTTATACTTCCCACCGACAGAAAGAGAATGTGAGGAGGTTCATTGAGGGACTCGCTCAGCGTATTCGATTGCAGATGGCTAAGGAGACAGGGAGCGAGATTTCTTTCCAGGATGCGGACAATGTGGCCAGGCAGGTTGAGATGTTTCTCGCTCAGTGGAGGGGTCAGGGGTCTGACAAGAGGCCTTGTCATTATGGTAGGTTCAGTGGTGCTTCGTCTAGAGGCAGGGATTCTTTTGGTAGGGGCCATCCTCCCAGGCCGTTTCATTCAGCACTTCAGGCTTCTCATGGTGCTCCAGGTGGTCGTGGTTCTCATATGCAATATTTAGATCAGCTACCCTACAGTGCATCACCAGATCCTATCAGTGCACCTACGCTCCAAAGTTTTCAGGGTTGTTACTCAGGCCGTCAGGGTCAATTTTAGGGTCAGTAGTCCCAGCAGCCGAGGACTTGTTATACTTGTGGCGATCCGAGGCACATTGCTAGATTTTGCCCTCGAGCATCGAGCAGTTTTGAGCATCAGGGTTCTCGTGCCATGGTTCAGGCACCGGGTGTTCCACCGCCCGCTTAGCCAACTAGAGGCAGGGGTCAGACAGCTAGAGGTGGAGGCAGAGGTGTCAGAGGTGGAGGTCAGGCCGCAAGAAGTGGAGGCCAGCCAGCAGGAGGCCGTCCCATGGATGTAGTTCACAGTGGTGGGGCCCGGCTCCGATGTTATGCATTCCCAGCCAGGCCTGAGGCTGAGGCATCCGATGTCGTTATCACTGGTATGGTTTCAGTTTGCAGTAGAGATGCATTAGTTCTATTTGATCCCGAGTCTACATACTCCTATATGTCTACTTATTTTGCTTCGTATTTGGTTGTGCCTCGTGATTCTTCGAGTGCTCCTGTATATGTTTCCATACCGGTGGTTGATTCTATTATTGTAGACCGTGTCTATCGTTCGTGTGTCACACCTCCTTTTTCCTACTCCAGTGAGGGCGTAGAGGAGTTTTTCCAATTAAAGGACAATCGGAACGGGATTTATTTTTAATACTCAGAGTCGCCACTTGGGAGATTAATGGTGTCCTAAGTCACCGGTTGAATCCCGATCCGAGGAAATTATGACTCTGTTAACAGTCCGCGAACCAGAAATCCGAGTAAGGAATTCTGTTAACCTGGGAGAAGGTGTTAGGCATTCCCGGGTTCCGTGGTTCTAGCACGGTCGCTCAACTGTTGTATTTGATTTTATCTGATTTCAAAACATGTTCTAACCTATGTGTCTTTTATTAGTAGCCTGCTTTTATTATATATTTATTTTTAATAAGAATTGCAACGTCGTGAAAATGTATCTCGAACCACGTCACACCAGTGCACCCGTGGCTTTTGACGCATTTCGACTTCGTTGAGATTTAGATCTGGGTCACATAAATGTGCACCTGTATTTAGGAAGGTAATATTATTAAAATACGCGCCTAAAGCAACTACGCGTTTATTATCTTTGGGGAAAACCGTGAAATTCGCTAGACGGTTCACCCGAATTCTAAGTATTTTTATAGCATTTATTGAGGGCCGCGCAATTTATAGTTTTATTCGGCGAGGCTCGTCACATTTTAGTTAAAGGTCAATCCTAGAACAATCTACAATTCTCTACTCAATGTGTCTCTAAAAGTAAAAGAAATGCTAATCAATTCAAAATTCTGAGCTTGCTATTGGGCCTCGACGCCAGTTCCTTGACAGGAAGTCATTTGGGCCCAACATGGGCAAAGGCAGGCCCAGAAGTTGGGCGTCTAGGCCAAGATCGATTTCCAGGCAAAGACGAAACGGAGATGCCATAATTCAACTATGAACCATTTAAGAAGTTCGTCAGAACTCAAGCCATTCGCGAACTGATGGACTTACGGACCAATTTTTCAGAGTATTCAGATTATTTTGAGACACCTACACTCTAGCTGCTTTTAATCCCTGACTTTGGATTAATGTATGACAGTAGTACAATTCAATTATGATTTCACTTAACCTTGCATAAACATATCAACGACTCCAATAAACATGGACTAATTTTAACAATACTGGAAATTGAAACTGCATCATACTGCATTATACTAGTAGCACACATTAAATTCATACAAACTATTAACTATTGAACTCAACATATACGTACTCAACTCAAAAAATTTACACATGAATTCCAAGACATTTCCTGTTTCAACTTTCAGCTAGCTTTTACCTTCAACAGCAAACTACCAAATGACACTAACCTAATATGACTAATGAATACTCATAGTCCAAAATCCAAACAGTCCTTGAGTCAAACAACTTAGAAAAACAGTCCTAGTTTGAATACAACAAACAGCTAATTAAGAACATAATAAAATTATTAAAGTGCAGTCTCTCAGCAGGAATTTCGAATCAGTTTCATTTCATACTTTCCACAAGTAAAGCTACATCAAATGGAGTTTTAGTTGTGTACCTGGAATATAAACAACAAGAGAAAAGTGGTCAGCAGTAGTAGGCAGTAGCTAACCAACAGCAACAAATTCAGTTTCAACCCCAAAATGATGTCAACACACCCAGGACTAGATNTGTAAAATGATGAAACTATAGTCAGTAATCTTTTTGGTACTTTTTCTTTTTACCCGTTTTTTATTTAATTTTTGGTAAAATAGGTGAAAAAGTTGCTAAAATCGTTTTTTTTTTATATTTGAGCTCTCTTTGTTCTTAACACAATGTGGCAAAAAACATAATTGGATCTACTTGCTTTATTTTCACACTTCATCCTCTCTTTTTTTTTCTTCTTTTTTTTTCTTTTTTTTTCATTGTTTTTTCATTTTCCATTTGCCCTCAGATATCATTGGTCCGCCAAATGACCATTTTACCCTTGAATAAATGCAACATGTAGCACATAGGATGCATTAGGATGGTCTGTTATTTTGGGTATACCTGTCCTAGACGGACCCAACCCCTGTGTTGAGTCCCCTAAGTCATATTCACGTGATGCAAATAAGCGTTCCTACTAGGGATCCGGCATGAGGTCAAGTTATTCTAGGTTCAAAACCTGGGTATATGTTCTAGACTGTGTACCCGAGCGGATAACTCGAGTCGAGGAGGGGGCTACGTACCGGGAACCAAAAGGCCATCCGGCTTAGTAACTTGTCCGGCCTCTTTCTTATTTCAAGGTATTGACACTAACAGAATAGGGAGTCTCAACCAGTAAGCACATCCCCGGAGGTGAGAAGAGAAGGGTTTCGGCACAGTTTATATACAGTTCAGATAATATCAAAGCGGTAAAAAGCAACATTTTGCACATTTAGCATGAAACATGTAGGAAAATCAGATAAAGCCAAATACAACAATATATCTAAGCTCGAATTCTGAACCCTGAACCGAAGTTCTGGGTTCTTCTCCCCAGCAGAGTCGCCAGAGCTGTCACACCTCCTTTTTTCTACACCTGTGAGGGTGTAAAAGAGTTTTTTAATTAAAGGACAGTCGGAACGGGATTTATTATTAATATTCAGAGTCGCCACTTAGGAGATTAATGGTGTGCCAAGTCACTGGTTGAATCCCGATCCGAGGAAATTATGACTCTGTTAACAGTCCGCGAACCAGAAATCCGAGTAAGGAATTCTGTTAACCCTGGAGAAGGTGTTAGGCATTCCCGGGTTCCGTGGTTCTAGCACGGTCGCTCAACTGTTGTATTTGATTTTATCTGATTTCAAAACATGTTCTAACCTATGTGTCTTTTATTAGTAAACCGCTTTTATTTCTATTTTTAATAAAAATTGCAACGTCGTGAAAATGCGTCTCGAACCACGTCGCACCAGTGCACCCGTGATTGTTAACACATTTCGACTTCGTTGAGATTTGGATTTGGGTCACATAAATGTGCACCCGAATTTTAGGAAAGTAATATTATTAAAATACGCGCCTAATGTAACTACGCGTTTGCACTTTGCGAGGGCCATGGAAATTCCGCTAAATGGCACGCCTCGAATTCTAAGGTTAAAGGATTGTACTCAACTAAAGCAAACTACGGGGTTCATGGTTCTTAGCGGCCTAAGTAGGCTCCTAACGAGTCAATAAAGAAATTAAAGATAAAACAAAAGTAAAATACTCATTTCACGTTCGATTTCATCTCTCACTATCCGATATCCATCATCCATAATATAGCCAAATCAAACAAAATAACAAATCCCCACACCACTGTAGCATCCAAAACTCATTGAGAAAGAGAAAAAAAAAATCTTGAAATGAAACGAACTCACCACAGATTCAAACTTAAACTACTGTACTATAGGAAAGATGAATTAAGGCCTCGTAGTAAACCTATTGAAGTTCCAGATAAAACAGTGTTCTAATCTTGTTAACCTTGTAGCATTCCATGAGTGAGCCTTAACCAATTTTGTTCAATCTACCAAAATAAAATGAAACAAAACGACAAAGCAACAAAGCTTGATACTTGCTAACTGACCCATGAGTTAACTACACCTATTTTCTCTTACTTTTGGTGAGGGACACGGGAAATAGAATTTGCTTACACTTCAAATGAACAAGTTTAGCATCAATTACTATCGAAAACAAGGTAACCAAGCAAACAGGGCATCAAGCACACCTGAAGATCCAACAACCACAATTCATGAATCTGAGCATCGACGGGCGTGGATTGAGCTCGAAATTATCCAAAAAAACTGAATACAAACTATGATAACTCTGTTAAATATCAATTTCAACCATAGCAAAGGAGCGAGCAAGACATTTAGACATTATCACTAGACACGATCATTAGCTTAGCATTTTCAGAGAAGAATCAAGTCCGAAGTAGACTAAGCTAGGTGATTGCACTTCTTACTAAAACTGGCCGGCGACTTAACTTGTCATGACCACACTGAATCAACAACACACACAGATTATCAAGAACGAATTCAGTAACCTCAAACCAACGGGAACGAACCGGGGTGTTTGTGAAAGTCACGAGAAAACAGGTCACTAATCAAAATTCACTTAACGGCAAGCTCGATCGAACAAATCAGAACAATCAGCAAGAACTCAAGAAAAATAGCATTTCAAATTCTGTTATGAACAATACAGTAATACAATAAGAGAAAAAGCACGGGGATGAACCTGAATGCGAACAATTTCAATTTAGTAGGTTCAGAGATGCATACAGGCAGACCGGCGTCGAAATTTGAACGTGCAACAGAACAGAACAGGACAACAACAATCGAANTAATCACTTGACTAATTAACCCGACATTTGAACATTATAACTAACAGAAATAGAACGAAAATCAAATCAGAATTAACCAAACTAAAACTTAGAAATAGCACAGAAAACAAGCTAACTAACAACAAAAGCACGAATTAACTAACAAAAACCAAAACTCATGAAAACAATAAAAAATCGAGAAAGAGACTTACTGACCTAGGCTTCAACCTTGACTGACTTCTCACTTGGTTCTCAAACACTATTATGTGTTTGTTCTCTCTAAGAACAACCACATAATATAATTCGAAACCAAACAAGCCCTTGACTAACCCGAGAAATTCCAGCGATATGGACAGAAACCCTAGATCTGCAATTTATGAGGCTCTTCTTAGATTTGAGGGGTTTTGGCTTGGGATTCAGGATGAGGGGGTCACGGAGGCTATAGGGTGCGATTTTGGGGATGATTTGTGGTGGCGCCGCCACCAGATACCTAAGGCGGCAGCTAGGGTTCTTGGCTTCAAACTCAAATTCGACGAATTCAAGGCATGTTCGAAGGATTTTGACTGTGGATTAAGGGTGTGGAGAGTGAGGAGCCACTAGGGTGTTCGTGTGGTGGTGAACAGAGCTGGCGCCGCCACCGAAGGAGGAGAGGATTTTAGGGCGGCGCTAGGGTTTGGGGGTTAGGTTTCTGATGAATGGGAACGATGGGGGACGATGAGGAGGGGGGTGAGGGATTCAGACACTTATATAGCGACAACATCGTTAGTTCTCGTCCATTGGATGAAGGAGAATCAACGGACGTGATTAACCTTGACGAAACGAGGTCGTTTTTGTGGGGGTGTGGGACTGGACCAGTGACACTTGGGCTTGGACTAACCGGTGTGGGCTTGTGTCAAATGGCTATAATTTAACTGGGCCAGACGAAATCTTAACTAAAAATGGCCCAATTCCGGTATTTCTTAAGACAACCCTTTCTTGAAATGCCAAATTGAAACTCAAAAACCAAATTGACACTAAAAAATTATATTTTCTAATTTTCAAATACCCTAATTTCCAATTGAACACAAATTAAGACTAATTAAAACTAAAAATGCAAAAAGTAAAAAGACTATTTTTGTTATTTTCTTTTCTTTTGTTTTTAACACAACTTAACTACTAAAATATGAAATTAAATTCTAAATGCAAATGCCAAGTATATTTTTTATATTTTTCATTAATCAAAATGCACAAACAAAAATGCAAATAATTAACATAAAATGTCACAAAAATCCACAAAATTGCAAAACACTGAAAGGAATCATTTTGTTTGAATTTCTGGGAATAATTCATATAGGCAAAAATCACGTGCTCACAACGAGTCTAGAGCCTCTAAAACAATTTGAATAACAATATCTGAACGAAAATACTCAAGTCTGGAACTGTATATATAAATAAAACAGAAATAGGAAGAGTAGTCAGGTCCTGCGAACGTCAAGCAGCTACCTCGACAACTCTGATAAGCTGTGGAAAACAAAGACTGCTCAGCTAAGCCTCCGGTGTACCTGAATCTGCACACAAGGTGCAGGGAGTAGGGGTGAGTACTACTGACTCAGTGAGTAATAAGCATATAAAATGTCTGAAGATGAGAAATCCACGAAATACCACAAAGCAAAGCTAAAACTAACAGTCCTACACCTTACTACGAACCAACAGCAAAACAACTTCAAATATAACAGTCAAGTAAAATGTAAGGATGCAATGCAATGCACATGAACACGCTGTGGCGTACAGCCCGATCCATTTAACGTCGACGGCGCTCAATGGAGGTGTGTACAGATTCCGGAGGGGCTCCTTCAGCCCAAGCGCAATATAATCATACCATTCGCTGCGGCGTGCAGCCCGATCCATACTCAGTCCACAATATGCATATGAGTCAGGTAACAGATTCAATTAATTTTCCAATTTCCAATTTATTAAGAAGAATATACTTTAGATATTTAACTTCAGGAATAGTGACTTAGCATTTCATAACAGTGATTAAACACAGGACTGAGATCAATCATTATACAAAGCATGCTATCACAATGACATTCAACCTCTAAGGATTCTACAGATCGGCACAAGGCCCCAAACACGGCAATAAGCCCAGATATATTCAATACAGGGTGCGTATCAGTCGCCAATATAGAAATATCTTCGGGATGGACTAAGTCTCAATCCCCAGTCATAACCAATCCTGCACCTGCCATGGGGTGCGAGTCACGTCCTACAATAGCGTCACAATGTGATAACCCGGGGTTTCAAACCCTCAGGCCATCATATACACCAACTACTCACCTCTAACCGGCCGTAGAATGGTCCGCAATGCCTTTTCCTTTCATACCGACCTCCTCGCGCGTCGAATCTAGTCAAAATCACAACGAATACATAAATATGGGATAAAGAAACATAACCCAATCAAAAATACTCGAAAAGTACTAAAATTCACGAAGTTGGTAAAACCCGAGCCCCGGGCCTACTTCTCAAAAAATTCCGAAAATCACACCAACGGATTTCTCGTCTCGCCACGAGTCCGTGCATATAAAGTTTACCAAAATCGGAGCTCGTTTGACCCTCCAAATTCCATTTTTACATCACAGCTTTCCAAGCCCTAGCTTGACCCGTTTTTGATGAATTTTCTTANGATTAAGGGTGTGGAGAGTGAGGAGCCACTAGGGTGTTCGTGTGGTGGTGAACAGAGCCGGCGCCGCCACCGAAGGAGGAGAGGATTTTAGGGCGACGCTAGGGTTTGGGGGTTAGGTTTCTGATGAATGGGAACGATGGGGGACGATGAGGAGGGGGGGTGCGGGATTCAGACACTTATATAGCGACAACATCGCTAGTTCTCGTCCATTGGATGAAGGAGAACCAACGGACGTGATTAATCTTAACGAAACGAGGTCGTTTTGGTGGGGGCGTGGGACTGGACCGGTGACACTTGGGCTTGGACTAACCGGTGTGGGCTTGTGTCAAATGGCTGTAATTTAACTGGGCCAGACGAAATCTTAACCAAAAATGGCCCAATTCCGGTATTTCTTAAGACAACCCTTCCTTCCCTTTTTTTTTAAAAAAAAAAATTATTTTCACTTTTTCTTTTATTTATTTTCTGATTCTTGAAATGCCAAATTGAAACTCAAAAACCAAATTGACACTAAAAAATTATATTTCCTAATTTCCAAATACTCTAATTTCCAATTGAACACAAATTAAGACAAATTAAAACTAAAAATGCAAAAAGTAAAAGGACTATTTTTGTTATTTTCTTTTCTTTTGTTTTTAACACAACTTAACTACTAAAATATAAAATTAAATTCTAAATGCAAATGCCAAGTATATTTTTTATATTTTTCATTAATCAAAATGCACAAACAAAAAATGCAAATAATTAACATAAAATGTCACCAAAATCCACAAAATTGCAAAACACTGGAAGGAATCATTTTGTTTGAATTTCTGGGAATAATTCATATAGGGCAAAAATCACGTGCTCACAGCTGCCCCTCTTTGCCCGGAAACACGAAGAGTTTTCGTGCAAAGATAAGTGAGCGGAAACGAGCGATTTTTTCCCGTTCGAATATTCCGTGTGAAGCATTTTTTAAAAGAGTTGACCGCACCCTGCTTCAAAGGTTGCCTACATATCCTGGGCTAAACAGGAATCAGGTCAGTGTAGTTCGGGAATGTCTGGTAGCTGGGACTACCAAGAGCTGCGACTTTTTGCTGTTGCTGTTGCTACTGCTCGCTGACCTCCTTATTACACCGTGTTAAAATAAAAAGAAGCTAGCCTAAGCTATGATCTACGAATTACAAGAGGGTCCTATCTATGTCTTCTAACTTGTTCTTGTGTTGCCTTGAATTTGTATCTTGTAATCTTCCGATGGTATTCCTGTTGTTGTCTTGCATTGTGATTGGCGATATTGCTGCCATTCCTCCGAATGATGCTTGATTGTTATCATTTGAAACATGTGTCCGTTTTCCAGGTGGGATCCTGACTGCTGACGCTTGAGAAGTATTCCCTTGTTCTCCAGGCGATCTCCTGACTGCAACGCTTGAAAAAGTATTCCCTTGTTCTCCAGGTGGACTCCTGACTGCAACAAAATAAGCAAACAAAGAAAATTTTCTGCCCCAGTTTGGTGGCTGGGCACATTATGTTATCAAATATTAAAAGCTAAAATTGGAATTGTACTTCCCTTGTTCTCCAGGTGGGCTCCTGACCGCTGAACTTGAAAAAGTATTNTGCCAAGTATATTTTTTATATTTTTCATTAATCAAAATGCACAAACAAAAAATGCAAATAATTAACATAAAATGTCACCAAAATCCACAAAATTGCAAAACACTGGAAGGAATCATTTTGTTTGAATTTCTGGGAATAATTCATATAGGGCAAAAATCACGTGCTCACATCGTGCATGGTTGTTATTGGGTCTTGAGAATAGTATAGGCCCTACTCCTCAATATGGTTGATTTTGATTTTATTTTGGGGATAGATTGGTTGTCACCTTATCATGCTATATTGGACTGTCATGCCAAGACTGTGACCTTATCCTTGCCGGGTTTGCCTCGATATGAGTGGAGAGGGGCTCTTTGTCATTCTGGCAGTAGGGTTATTTCTTATATGAAGGGTCAGCGTATGGTTCAAAAGGGGTGTTTGGCTTACTTAGCATATGTTCGTAATTCTAGTGCTGAGGTTCCTTCTATGGATTTTGTGCCAGTTGTTCGGGAGTTTCCAGAGGTTATTCCTGCGGACCTGCCGGGGATGCCACCCGATAGGGATATCGACTTTTGTATTGAGTTGGCTCAGGGCACTTAGCCCATTTCTATCCTCCCATATCATATGGCCCCGCTAGAGTTGAAAGAATTGAAGGAGCAGTTGCAGGACTTGCTTGATAAGGTCTATATTAGACCTAGTGTCTCGCCTTGGGGTGCGTTGGTGTTGTTTGTTCAGAAGAAGGATGGATCGATGAGGATGTGTATTGATTATTGGCAGTTGAACAAAGTCACCAACAAGAATAAGTATCCATTGTCGTGGATTGATGGCTTGTTTGATCAGCTTCAGGGTGCCAAAGTGTTCTCGAAGATTAATTTGAGATCTGGCTACCACCAGTTGAGGATTAGGGCATCTGATGGCCCTAAGATAGCTTTTCGCACTCGGTACGGGCATTACGAGTTTCCGGTGATGTCATTTGGGTTGACAAATGCCCCAGCAACATTCATGGATTTGATGAACCGAGTGTTCAGGCCGTATCTGGATTCCTTCGTGATTGTCTTCATTGATGATATTTTCATCTACTCACGCAGCCGAGAAGAGCATGAGCAGCATCTTCGAGTCATTCTTCAGACTTTGAGAGACAGTCAGTTGTATGTTAAGTTTTTGAAGTGTGAGTTTTGGTTGAGTTCAGTTGCCTTCTTGGGTCACGCTGTATCAGTAGAGGGTATTCAGGTGGATCCGAAGAAGATAGAGGCAGTCAAGGACTGGCCTAGACCCACATCAGCTACAGAGATCCGGAGTTTCTTGGCTTTGGCAGGCTATTACCGTCGGTTTGTGGAGGGGTTTTCATCTATAGCAGCCCCGATGACCAGGTTGACCCAGAAGGGTGCCTAGTTCAGGTGGTCAGACAAGTGTGAGGCGAGCTTTTAAAAGCTCAAGACAGCTTTGAATACGGCGCCGATGTTGGTTTTGCCCGCAGGTTCAGGGCCATATATAGTATATTATGAAATATCTCGTATTGGACTAGGTGCGATGTTGATGCAGAATGGCAAGGTTATTGCATATGTTTCGCGATAGTTGAAGATTCACGAGAAGAATTATCCAGTTCATGATTTGGAGCTAGCAGCCATGGTTCACATGCTGAAGATTTGGAGGCATTATTTATACGGCATGTCATGTGAGGTGTTCATAGATCACAAGAGTCTACAGTACTTGTTCAAGAAGAAGGAACTAAATTTGACGCAGAGGAGATGGTTGGAGCTATTGAAAGACTATGATATCACCATCTTGTATCATCCGGGGAAGGCCAATGTAGTGGTCGATGCTTTGAGTAGGAAGTCAGCCAGTATGGGCAACCTTGCGTATATTCCAGTCGGTGAGAGACTGCTTGCTTTAGATGTTCAGGATTTAGCCAATCAGTTTGTGAGGTTGGATGTTTCTGAGCCCAGCCGTGTTTTAGCTTGTACAGTCACTCAGTCTTCATTATTTGAGCGTATCAGGGATCGGCAGTATGATGATCCTCACTCGCTATTCCTCAGGGACACAGTGCGGCACGGTGGTGCCAAGCACGTTACAATTGGAGATGATGGAGTTTTGAGGATGCAGGGTCGAGTTTCTGTGCCTAATGTGGATGCACTTCGTGAGTTGATTCTAGAGGAGGCCCATAGTTCCTGGTATTCTATTCATCTGGGCGCCGCTAAGATGTATCAGGATTTGCGGCAACATTATTGGTGGAGGAGGATGAAGAAGCATATTGTTGCATATGTAGCTCGTTGTTTGAATCGTCAGCAGGTGAAGTACGAGCATCAGAGACCTAGTGGTTTGCTTCAAAAGATTGAGATTCCTGAGTGGAAGTGGGAGCGTATCACTATGGACTTCGTTGTTGGACTCCCGAACTCAGAGGTAGTTCGATGCGGTATGGGTTATTGTTGATAGGCTGACTAAGTCAGCGCATTTCATTCCTGTGGCAGTTTCCTATTCTTCAGAGCGGTTAGCTGAGATCTACATCCGGGAATTGTTCGTCTTCATGGTGTGCACGTGTCTATCATTTTTTATCAGGGTACACAGTTTACCTTGCATTTCTGGAGGGCATTTCAGCGTGAGTTGGGTACACGGGTCGAGTTGAGCACAACATTTCATCCTCAGATGGACAGACAGTCCGAGCGTATTTAGGACTCAGTGGGAGAGTAAATCCGTATGTAGACTCCTTAAATCCCTGTATGGACTAAAGTAGGCTCCTAGAAAATGGAATGCAAAGCTGTCAGAAGCTCTGCTGAGAATGAGGTTCAAATAGGATTAGTATGATCATAGTATGTACTTGGAACATACTCTACAAGTTATTGTTCTAGTATTAGTGTATGTTGATGATATGCTTATTACTGGAGGTACACTTACTCTGATTCAAGACATAAAGGATAGACTTGATTAAGCCTTTAAAATGAAGGATCTAGGAGAATTAAATTTCTTCCTAGGAATTGTGTTTGCAAAAGACAACTCAAGGTATATTAATGCATAAAAAAAAATACACTTTGGAGCTTATCTCTGAGTTGGAATTAAGTGCTACAAAACCAGCCTCTTCACCTATTGAAATCAATGTCAAATTGACTAAAAAAGAATATGATGATCACTCCGCAAAACAAGAACTGGCACAACTATTGATCCCCCTACTGATCAACATGCTCCAAAGATTAATTGGAAAGCTACTATATTTAACTATGTCTAGACCTGACATTTCATATGGTGTTCAAATACTAAGTCAGTACTTACATCAGCCAAAGAAATCACATATGAGGATTGTCAAATATGTGAAGAAGGAATCAAGAAGAGGCATTCTACTGTCAAGCAATAAGTTAGAAGGAATAACTGCATACTGTGAAGTAGAATGGGCAGCATGTGCAAACTCAAGCAAATTAGTGACAGGGTATCTCATCAAACTAGGTGATTCCTTTAATTTCACGAAAATAAAAGAAAACAAATTACCATATCTAGAAGTTCTGTTGAAGTAGAATACAGAAGTTTGGCAGCAAATGTTGCAAAACTAGTTTGGATATTGAGGCTCATGGAAGAGATAAAGGCTGAGGTTAAGCTACCTAATATGATTTACATTGACAGCAAATCTACAATCCGAATTGCAGTCAATACAGTTTACCATGAAAGGACAATATAGGAATAGATTGTCATTTTATAAGGGAGAAAATAGCTCAAGGCCTTGTCTCAACTCAATATATTTTTACAAAAGAACAACCTGTTGATATCCTAACTAAGGGATTATACAAGGTGCAACATGAGTATCATACTTCCAAGCCAGGCGTTCTGAACAATTCACTATGTCCTAGCTTGAGGGGGAGTGTTGAAGACTGAAGCTACAATGTATAAAAGCTAGGGACTTAACTGTACATTAGTAAACTTGTAACTGAAATCAGGAAGTTAGTTATTAACTACCTTGTGTTAGTTAAGAGGATGGAAGAATCTATAGAGCAGATTTATGATGTATATATACTCATGATCAGCTCATTTTTTATGTAATCAAGTTAATGAATATGAATACAATACACTTTTCTTCCTCCTCTCTCACGATCATCTAATCATCTCTCTCTTCCTCGACTCTATTTCTTCTTCTATCTCTTTTTCTTCATCTTCAATATTTTTTTCTGAGTTCTTAGTTCACATAATTGAACACAAATCAGTTCATTGTTTGTGGCTGTGCGGTCAATTAATTGTCCATAGCCTCCAAATATTGCATATTGGAGTTTGTTCTAGGTAATTTCTATACGAAATAGGAAGATATTTGAGGTGAGAAAGTGGTTATTTCCGGCAAATTCTACCACGGTTGGGTTTTCCGGCAAGTAATTTCCCGGTGCAGTCTTTTGTTTTACCTCCAAAAGTTATTAATGGTATATTTGTGACTTTAGAAGAGAGAAGAGATGAGTAACAGGTAAGGGTGCGGGTGAATGAAGGAGAAGGTGGATGGTGGTGGAAGGTGGCAGGGAGAGAGATAATAAGGAAGAAGGAGAATTTTTTGAGAGAAAAATGGCATCACGCGCTCAATCTGTTTAATAGGTACGGTTTGGCTCTTGTTTAAGAGTTCAATAGGAACCAGAGCTTGTTTAAGTGTCTAAATAAAAAGAAAATGGGTAAGTTTAAGGGGTTGCTTATGTGTTTGACCTTTTATTAAAGTGTAGATTTCCATAATTGTGTTAATTCAAAGAAAATATTTTCGTGTGCAATTTCTCTTTCCCTTAAAACAAAATCAAATCTAAAGCTTTCAAAATAAAAGGCTGAACTCACTTGATATATATGTCCTAGATATTTATATTATTTTATTTTTTCTATTTTTCTGGAAAAAATGAAACTATCTAAAAATGAAGGATTAGAAATTAAGGGTAAAAATTAAAGAAATTAATATTCAAATGCCAAAGATATATCATACAAAAATGAGAGACCAAAATTAAGCGTCTACAGTATTAGAGAGATCCGGTTTAAAATAAATTCATTAAATTGTTTATTCAGACACAATTCAAATCAATCCATTTAAAAGTTTAGATCAGCTAGAGTGTCTTAAGCCCATGTCAACAAAACATAAAAGCATATCTCATCCATTTCAATTTGGGAAGACTACCCAAATTGTCAGTACATAGAAAATTTCAGCCAAACTAGCCCAAAACAAAATCAACAACAACAACAAACCAGTGAAATCTCACTAGTGGCGTATGAAGAGGGTAATGTGTACGCAGACCTTACCCCTACTCTGAGGGGTAGAAAGGTTGTTTTCGATAGACCCTCTGCTCAAGAAGATGAAAAAAGACAATATATCATTACCATTAATAAAAACCATAAAAAGAAATAACAGCATCACAAAAACATAGATGAAAAGCAAAACAATAACCAGTAGATAAAGCTCGGGACTAAGAGAAACGAAAGAGTGATGTGAACACAATATTAACCACTAGCAGTCTAAGACAAATTCTAACTAACTAGCCTCGCTCTAATACGCCATGGAGATATGCACAACTACCTCCTAATCTACGACCTTAATGCTCGACCTCCACAACTTTCAGTCTAGGGCCATATCCTCAGTAATCTAAAACATCGCCATATCCTGCCTGATCACCTCTCTCCAATACTTCTTAAAGCACCCTCTACCTCTCCTCGTACCCACGAAAGCCAGCCGCTTGCACATTATTACCGGGGCATCTGGGCTTCTCCTCTGAACGTGCTAGAACCACTTGACCCTTGCTTCCCGCAACTTATCATCCATAGGGGTCACGCCCACTTTCTCCTGAATATCTTCATTCCTAATCTTGTCCATCTTAGTGTGCCCGCATATCCACCTTAACATCCTCATTTCTGCTACTTTCATCTTTTGGACATGTGAGTTCTTAACTGGCCAACACTCAGCCCCATATAATATAGCCGGTCTAACCACCGCTCTATAATACTTACCTTTGAGTATTGGTGGAACTTTCTTGTTACCCAGGACTCCAGACGCGAACCTCCATTTCATCCACCCCACCCCTATACGGTGTGTGACATCCATGTCTCTCTCCCCATCCCCTGTATGACCGACCCAAGGTACTTGAAACTGCCCCTCTTAGGGATGACCTGTAATCCAAGTCTCACGTCCAATCCCATATCCGTCGGCTCAACGCTGAACTTGCACTCTAGGTACTCCGTCTTAGTCTTGCTAAACTTGAAACCCTTAGACTTAAGGGCCTGTCTCCAAGCCTCCAGCCTCTCATTGACGCTGCCTCGCATCTCATTAGTCACAACTATGCCACCATCAAATAACATATACCATGGCACCTCCCCTTGAATATGGTGTGTCAGTGCATCCATCACTGGGGAAAATAGGAATGGGCTGAGTGAAGATCCTTGGTGTAACCCCATAACAACCGACAAATGCATTAAGTTGCCTCATACTGTCCTAACTCGAGTCTTAGCTCCATCGTACATGTCCTTAATCACCCTAATATAAGCAACCGACACACCTTTTGCCTCCAGGCATCTCCTTAGAACCTCTCTAGGAACCTTATCATACGCTTTCTCCAGATCAATAAATACCATGTGGAGATCCGTCTTCCTATCCCTGTGCTGTTCCACCAACTTCCTAATAAGGTAGATAGCTTCCATAATAAAATTCCCCAGCATGAATCCAAACTGGTTATCTGAAATAGACACGATCCTCCTCACCCTCACTTCGACCACCCTCTCCCAAACTTTTAGGGTATGACTTAGTAATTTGATACCCCTAGAGTTGTTACAACTTATCATCTTTGTTCTTGTACGAAGGAACCACCGTACTCCACATCTACTCCTCCGGCATCCTCTTCGTCCTAAAAATAACATTAAACAACACATCCAGCCACTCCAAACCTGCTTTACCCACACACCTCCAAAATTCTATCGGAATTTGGTCTGGCCTGGTAGCTCTACCCCTACTCATCTTACACATAGCCTTCACGACCTCTGCAACCTTGATGCGCTTACAATACCTAAAGTCACGAAGACTCTCGAAATGCCACAATTCACCTAGCACAATATCACGATCCCTTTCTTTATTCAGAAGTTTATGAAAGTAGGTATGTCATCTCCGGTTAATCTGGTCCTCCCCCATCAATACCCTACCGTCCTCGTCTTTGATGCACCTAACTTGGTCCAGATCCCGAACATTCTCTCTATCGCCTTCACCAGCAGAAATAACTTCTTCTCCCCGCCTTTGTCCCCCAATTCCTCGTACAGACGAGCAAAAGCCGCAGTCTTAGCCTCCATGACCGCTAACTTTGCCTCCTTCTTATCAACCTTATATCTCTCACTGTTCACTCTTCTCTACTCCTCGCCAGTGCTCCCTACTAACTTCAGGCATGCTGCTTTCTTCACTTTCATTATACCTTGGACCACTTCATTCCACCAGGTGTCGCCTTTGTGCCCACTAGAGTAGCCCGACGAGACCTCTAACACCTTTCTCGCCGCCTCCCTTATACAGCCCATCATCGTCGATCACATAATTCTCACGCCCCCACTACTCCTCCAGGCTCCCCTATCCGATAACCTCTCTCCCAACTCCTAAGATTTATCCTTGGTCAAGGCACCTCTCCTGATGCTTGGTCTTCCTTGTACATATCACTTCTTCCTCCTTATCATTATACGGACATCCATCACCAAGAGCCTATGCTGCATCGCAAGGGTCTCACCCGGGATTACCTCGCAATCCTTGCACAACCCTCTATCACATCTCCTAAGGAGGAGATAGTAATCCTGAGTTTTCACCATCGTACTTTGAAAAGTAACCAAATGCTCCTCTCTCTTTGGAAAAATCGAGTTCGCAATCACCAGCTCAAATGCCTTAGCTATTTCCCACAGAGAAGTACCTCCTACGTTCCAATACCCAAAATCAAAGCCGCTATACACCTCGCTATAGCCGCCAGCGGATGCCCCAATATGTCCATTGAAATCCCTTTCTATAAATAACCTCTCGGTACATGAATATTATGTAGAATCTCATCCAACCCCTCCCAAAAGCGCCTCATAACCTCCTCATCCAAGCCTCCTTACGATGCGTAAGCGCTAACGACATTTAGGGTACACTCTCCAACCACCAACTTAATAATCATTAATCTATCATTCACCCGCCTAACCTCTACCACAGATTCTCTAAGTTACCTATCTACCAAAATATCCACTCCATTCTTAACCTTCAAGACTCCAAAGTACCGTAGCTTATACCTATTTGCTTTTGTAGCACCCTTGAAAATTTCGAACTACTTAAGCGCTATTAAGAAAGTTGATGTGTGCTAATTACATTATTTTGTGTGCAGATGAGGACTATTGATGTCACGACCCGGATTTCCCACCCTCGGGAGCCGTGATGCCTCCTACTAGTGAAAGCTAGGCAAGCCAACCATTTGTATTATTTACCTTTTACCCATTTTAATCCTTTGACAAGTAAGAACCAACATTACATAAGCAGCGGAATATAATGAGCGGAAGAACAAAATATAACCCTTTAAATATTACCAATACAATTCCTTAACATAGACTACCTAGAACTGTTGTCACAATATCATAGACTGTCTAGGAATACTACAAATAAAGGTCTGAAAGATTAATACAATGTTGTCTCTGGAATACATGAAAGAAACAGAATGAAAAGATAGAAGGAGACACCAAGTCCTGCGGACGCCTACATCGGGTCGCCTGTTGGACTAAAGGCAGCAACCTCACAGTGGTCCAAAAGCAGCAGCACTGGGATCTGCACACAGTGCAGAGTGTAGTATCAGCACAACCGACCCCATGTGCTGGTAAGTGCCTAGCTTGACCTCCGTGAAGTAGTGACGAGGCTAGGACCAGACTACCAAATAAACCTTTGCAGTTAAATCATATACAGCGGAAAATAAAGGCAGAACTTCACAATTAAAGATAGGAAGGGGGAATCATGCTGCGGGGAACAACAAGTATCAACAGAAAACCAACAGTTAAATGTAGAGAAACCATAACTCAGTTATCAATAAAAATCAGGAAATCAAAGACAAGTGCACGACATCACCCTTCGTTGTTTAACACTCTCTCACAAATAACATGCATGGCATCACCCTTCGTTCTTTAACACTCTCTCACAAATATCATGCACGACATCAGCCTTCGTGCTTTACACTCTTCCTCACCCAAGCAACAATCACAAATCAATTTGGGCAAGGGAATCAATAACATCACAATAAAATCAAGTAACAATAGAAAATCAGTAAATAAATGTAAAGAACACTATAACTCAATTATCAGCAAGAATCAGGAAAATCAAGGACAAGTGCACGGCATCACCCTTCGTGCTTTTATTCTCATCCTCACCATAAGAATCAATATAATCGGCACAACATCACCCTTCGTGCTTTTACCTCACATAATCATGGCACAGAATGATCCTTCATGCATTATCACTCATATAAAGGCACGAAATGGTACATCGTGCGGCACGGCATCACCCTTCGTGCATTAACACTCTCTCACAAATATCATGCACGGCATCACCCCTCGTGCTTTAACACTCTGTCACAAATATCATGCACGGCATCACCCTTCGTGATTTAACACTCTTCCTTACCCAAACAACAATCACAAAGCAATAAGGGCAAGGGAATCAATAAAATCACAATAAAATCCCGGCAAGGGAACAATAGTACAACAATCATATCTCGGCAAGGGAAACAATATCAAAAGCAATAACATCCCGGCAAGGAAGATAACATTGAAAGCAACAACGGTCCCGGCGAGGGAGATAATATCATAATCCTCTTCTCTTTTTCACATTTACTTCACAACTCAATTCACAACTTGAGCCAATGCTCTATAATGTTCAATTGCCAATAACACTTCCACAAATCATTTTACAAATTGAGCCAACACTCTTCAATGTTCAATTACCAATATTACTCCCACAAGGCTTGTTCAACAATAGAATCATCACATAAGGCATGAACAATACAAAACGGAGTCACATTAATCATAGTATAAGACTCACGGGCATGCTTGACACCAACGTATAGATACTCGTCACCCTTTCTATACATCGTACTCAATAACTAACACATAGAAAATAGGACACAACTCCTAATCCCTCAAGCTAAGGTTAGACCAAACACTTACCTCGATGCTACAAACACAATTCAAGCCTCAACTACCGCTTTACCTCTTGTATCTAGTCATAATTTGCTTAACTATATCAATAAATGCTAAATGAATCAATTCTAATGCATGAAAATAGGTTTTCTAAAGTTTTTCCCGAAAAGTAAAAAATCTACCCCGGGCCCACATGGTCAAAAACTGAGGTTCGAACCAAAATCAGATTACCCATTCACCCACGAACTCAAATACATAATTTGTTTTGAAATCGGACCTCAAATCGAGGTCCAAATCTCAAAAATTCAAAAATCCTAAGTTCTACCCAAAACGCCCAATTTCCCCCATGAAAAACCTTGATTTTGAGTTGAAATCATGTAAAAAGATGGATTAGATTGAAAGAAATAAGTTAGAATTGACTTACAAATGATTTGGAAGAGTAGTTGTCTTTGAAAAATTGCCCAAAGGTGTTTAGGTTTTGAAAAGGTTGTAAAAATGGTTGAAATCCCGTCTAAAATTCACTTTTAGCAGGTCTCTGAAGTCGCAATTGCGACCAGGGTTCGCAATTGCGAACCCTTAAGAAACCTATTTTCTTCGCATTTGCGATCAGGGGTTTGCAATTGCGAACCCTGAGGAATCCTGTTTTCTTCGCATTTGCGATATCGCAATTGCGATAAGGGTGTCGCATTTGCGACTCCTGACACATACTGAAGACTTCGCATTTGCGAAGTGTACCTCGCATTAGCGAGGTAATGCTTGCACTGGGCTCGTCGCATTTGTGACATAATTCTCGCATATGCGAGCCCTGCTTACATCGCAATTGCGATGCCTGATCTCGCAATTGCGAGATCAGAGGCCTGCTACACACCTGCAACACACCAACAATTCTCCTAAGTCCAATTTCACTCTGTGGCCTATCCAAACTCACCCGAGCCCTCGGGGCTCCAAACCAAACATGCACGCATGTCCAAAAACATCATATAGACTTGCTCGTGCGATCTAATCTTCAATAACATCAAATACTATGAATTTAGCATCAAAAATCAAAGAAAAATCTCATGAACTCTTAAGTTCAAATTTTAACAACCGAAGGTCCGATTCACGTCATTTCAAGTCCGTTTCTTACCAAATTTTACAGGCTCAACTTAAATCCCACATAAGACCTGTACCGGGCTCCGAAACTAAAATACGGGCCCGATACCATCAAATTCAATTCATCCAAATTTCCAAAAACTCTAAAATTTTCAGTTATGTTACGAAACTTAGCTCAAAGTAATAATATAAAACAAGCAAATAGACAAGAATGAAGGGAGCAAGAGAGAAGAGATTTTTATTTCTTCCATGCATTCAAGTATATACAATGTGGTGCCAAAATCCTCTATTTATAGGATTACATAGAGGCATACAAAAGAATGCCATAAACATGACATTAAACATTTGAGATCATGGAGGAAGATCATGGGGAGGTTATGGAGGTGCGGGAGTTACAACTATAATGGTGAGAAGTAGTGGGAGTTATCTACATAATGGAGAAGAGTAGTGGGAGTAACTTCTTTAGGAGTTATAGACATCCACTACAAAATATAATATTTCATAACACTCCCCCTTGGATGTCTATAGATAATGTGCCTCGTTAAAACCTTACTAAGAAAATACCCTGTGGGAAAAAATCTTAGTGAAGGAAAAAGAGTAAACATATCTTGTAGTACGCATTATTTGCTGCCTCATTAAAAACCTTGCCAGAAAAAACCCAGTGGGATAAAATCTTAGCTAAGGGAAAAAGAGTACAACGCGTATTTGCCTCCCCCTGATCAAAACATCACTTTATTCTTCGGAGACCACCAATTCCAAGCTTGTATAACAACTTCTCTAATATTGAGATCCGCAATGCCTGTGAAGAAGTTTGTCAAATTCACTCTAACAAATTTGTTGAAGAACTTTGGTGAATGTGCTTTATGTTGTCTCCTTCGATAGTCCTTCTTTCAATTGAGCTATACATGCAGTATCATCTTCAATGTAATTGAAACCTTGTTATATATCACAATACGGCATTACCCTCATATACAAATAGATTGTTTCAAGAACGAATTTCAGAAAATGCCTACATTTCCATAACCAACAAAACCTTGACAATAATTGTTATACTTATGGTTTTAGCAAGTTACATTAGTGCACCAGTTGCAACAGACACAAAAAATAAATCATGCACACCATGATTACTCTAATCCACATAAGGATCTGCTGAAACTTTATATTTCAGAACAATTTAAATCCTTCAAGGATTTTCATTATACACATATCAAGTTTTTCATGTATTGCCAAATTAAAACCTGAAAAGGATTTCATCCACCATAGAAGAACTCATCTCCATATAAAATGCAGGAATATTTACGAAAAATCTTGTGCTACAAGTCGTCTTTATGTCTATCGACTTGATTTTTCATTTCACTTTCAGGTGTTGGGACTATCCATCCAACTTCACATTTTTAGGTGAAGTTAATTTTCATTTGGCCAATCATTTATCTGTTCAAATTTCATGACACATTTGAGCTCAAGATCGTCGTCAATATTAATAATATTGAACGCTACATTATATCAACAATATTGTCGACGATCATTTTACATCGGTTCCATCATCACTCAATAAAGACATAACTTATCGAGATCTCACTATTTTCAAGTAACTTTTTTTTGGTGAAAAAGATAAACATATTATAGATGCTTAAACACATACATAAGAGTTTGTAGGATGCATAAGATGCATCAGTTGCAGAGAACTAGAAGTAGATATTATGTCCCCCTTATGGGAACGATGATCATACACACGAGTTGGATTACCTACTACAATACTACTACTACTAGATACAGTAATAGTTAGATAACTATTATTACATAACATAGTGCTTGATTTGAGTAGTCTTCTTCTAAGCATTCATGCCTGATCTTGTTGGAAAAAGGGTTCACAAAAGGTGGAGGAGTATCAAAAAGTACACATCTATCCTCCATATGCACTGCTCCACATTTAGCTAGACAGTCTGCAACATAGTTTTGTTCTCTGTAGATGCTTTGCAATTTCAGATTATCCAGCTTTTGGAATAATAACCTGCAATCATTGATTAAATTAGTGTATTGTATAATAGGTGTAATTAGCATACCAAGTATTGCAGTTGTGTCTGTTTCGATGATTAGTGGTGTGAGTCGGCGCTGGATAGCAATTTTTAGCCCCATTAGAAGAGCCAGCAATTCTGTCTGAACATTGGAGCCATGTTGTGCTCTCCCTGCAAACCCTTGAATCCATTTGCACTGTTGATTACGAAAAAACCCACCAATACCCCATTGTTGTTGAGTGGTCGATGAAGAACCGTCAATGTTTAGCTTAAAAAACTGCCCATTCGGTGGATGTCATTTTATATAAAGAGGTAGTACTAAGGTATTTATTTTTTTAGGATTTGTGAGATAATAAAATTCAACAGCCTATTTATATAGTAAAGAAATACTGGATTGCATATGGTAACCCTCAAAGTAATTTTTATTTCATATAAACCATAAATGTCACAAAGCAAAAGGCAGGAGTATGGAAAATGGAATGCGGTAAAAGGAGGGTAAACTCTGTTTATGTATAAAATTATACCACCAAGAGGTACTATCAATTTGTGGTGGAATAATTATTTGTGTAATAGGAATACTAAGAGCAGTCCAAAGTGCATTCGCATTATGACAGTCAAGGAAAATATGATTTATAGTCTCAGGGACCAAATGAAATTGTGTACACAATGACGAATTCATAATTCCTAATTTATGTAGATAGGCAGCTGTAGGAAATCTGTCATGGCATAATAACCATAAAAAGAAAGAGAGTTTAGGTGGTATCTGAAGCTTCCAAATCCACTTATAATTGATGAAATTATTAGTGTTTGGGTGATTGAGTCCAGTTATGAGAGAATGATATATAGATTTAACAGAGAATAACCCATTATGTGTAATTGCCAAATAAAGTTGTTCAGAATTGATGGGCACCATTGGTATGTAAACATCAGTGATTGTATGTTCTAAAGAAGGAGGTATTACGAAAGGTAATTTATGTAGGTGCCACTGGTGATTGAAATAGTAATCAGACACTAATTTGCCATCCTCACCTTGGGGTAGGGGTCCAGAAATATAGACGAAATAATGAATTATGATTTATCCAAGGTTCATTCCAAAATTGTACGTGCTTACCAGTAGTTAGGTTCCATTTATAACCTAAACGACAATCGGACCAGCCCTTAAGAATGTTTGACCAGGTTTTTGAAGCATGCTTCTTAATTAAGTGTAATGGCCTTAGGTAAATATGCAGCAATACCTGTGCCCACAGCTGATTAGGGTTTTGGAAAAGCCTCCATGCAAGGCTAGCATGCAAAGCCTGATTTTTGGTACTAAGATTTTGGATTCCTAAGCCCCCTCGATCTAATGGTTGTGTAACCATAGACCACTTAATAAGATGTAATTTTTTCCTTTGAGGTGTAGTGCCCCATAGAAAATTCTATTGGTATCTATTAAGGAAGGAAATAATATAAGAAGGTAGTGTGATATATTGCATAATATGATTAGGAAGGTTATTTAAAGTGGAACGTATTAAAGTTTTCCTTCCTGCCTTGGTTAAAAAATGAGTTTTTCACCCTGCCAACTTAGATTTGAAATTGTCAAGTAAAAATTGGTAATCTCTTTTACTAGGCTTTGAATGAAAAATAGGAAACCCTAGATATTTCCTAAAACTTTTCCCTCACTCATATAAAATTTATTTATTATAGAATCTTTGATATTATTAGCACAATTCTTAGAAAAGAATATCCTAGATTTGTCAAAGTTTATAGTTTGCCCAGAATGATGAGTAAATTGAGTGATGGTGTCAGCTATGGATTGGCCTGAGGTAGGTGTAATTTTTGATATCAAAATAATATCATCTGCGAAATAGATGTGATAATTGAGGTCCTTTTCTACCCATGGAAATTGGATGCCAAATGTTATAGTCAACTTCAAAATTTATTTTCCTTGATAGCATTCCCAAACATAATATAAAAATATAAGTTGAGAGAGGAGCCCCTTGTCTAATACCCCGCGTAGGTGTAAAATAATCAATAGGTGTACCATTAATTAGAATAGCTGTAGTAGTAGTTGTAATACAAGACATTATTAATTGAATAAATGGTTGAGGAAAATTTAGGCTGTGTAGTGTATTGTAAATGAAAGACCATTCCAACTTGTCAAAAGCCTTTTCAAGATCCAGCTTGAGAAGCATATATGAAATATGTGGATAATTTCTTGTACGATAATAGCATTATCAGCTGCTCGTCTATTTTTCTGGAAACTTGATTGAGTTGGATGGATAAGGTATTCCAGAACTAGTTTTAATCTATTAATAATTATTTTAGTTATAATCTTATAGATTGTATTGCAAAGGCTAATGGGTCGGAATTATAATATAGTGGATGTATTCTTATTTTTTGGGATTAAGCAAATGAAGGTTGAATTTATAGTAGGATCAATGTGATGGTCCAGGAAAACTTTATACCAAAAATATTTGACGGAGTTCCCTATGATATGCCAATATTTCTGATAAAATAACGAATGAAGGTCATCTGGTCCAGGTGCCTTAAGAGGTTGAAAAGAATGGATGGCATTGAGAATTTCACGATCCTGTAATGGAGCTATCAAACAAGATTGCTCTTATGAAGTTAAAATATTAAAAGGATTTAAAAAGGTGCCATTAGTAGATTTTCTATTTTGAGTGGTAAACAGATGGTGGTAGTATTGAGTAATATCATCTCTAATTTTGTGAGGATCAGTAATCCAATTTTCACCTAAATCTTGAAGAGCAGTGATACGATTATGCCTTTTACGATTTAGAGTCGTTAGGTGGAAAATTTTTTTGTTTGCATCACCATTATTCAACCAGTTAATTCTAGATTTTAACTTCCAAAAATCCTCCTCAAGCCGGAGAATTTCATTATATTCTAAGGTTAAACTTCTCTCCAAATTTTATAAAAAAATACTAGTTGGGTAGAGAATAGATGCTCGAAGACCACCTAGTCTAGCCAGTAACTTCTTTTTACGCTTAAAAATGTTCCCAAAAGTAATTTTATTCCAAACTTGTATTGTTTCCACGAATTGATCAATAGCAGGAAGTAAGTATAATTTATCCAACCAAACTTGTTCAATTACTGTTGAGAAAGAAGGATGGGTAGTCCATATAGTTTCTAGGCGAAAAATTTTCTTCCTAGGCAGAGGACAGTGGTGTAGGTCAATTTTAATTGGAAAATGATCAGAGTGGGTTCGGAGAAGGTGTGATACCAAAGCATCAGGATAATTAGTAATCCAATCATAATTAGCTAACACACGATCAATACGTTCAAGAATGTTAACCCTATTATGTCTACCATTTGTCCAAGTGTAACGACTACCCTTATATCCTAAGTTTGTTAAGTGGCAGTAGTTAAAACAATCTAATAACTTATTTGCTCGAGAATTATTTATAGGTAAGCCACCAAATTTATCTACTGCATGTACTATCTCGTTAAAATCCCCCCTCCCCCCCCCCCCCAATCAACCAAGGTCCCTTATAATTATCATAGATACACATGATATTATGCCATAATGCTAGTCTATTTGCTAAGTCATTACTTGCGTAAATAGCACTAAATACAAAAGTAAAAGGTAAAGGAAGAACCTGAACATGGCAGTGGATCTCTTGTGTAGAGGTAGCCACCTGCTCCATATTTAGAATAGCTGAATTCCATAGGATAACAATCCCACCTGATTGCCCTATAGCAAAAACTTCAATCGTACCTGTGAACTCAAAATCATCTTTCAATATTTGGTGTGATTGGCAGTGAGTCTCTAGTAGAACCACCAGTGTTGGTCTATTATAGTCTAGTAAAGAGCGAAAATTCCTTCTGAACTCCACTGATTGAGCCCCCTACAATTTAAAATTATGAAGTTCATATAACTTAAATTGGACTCGGTTTGACCATTACTGGACGAAGCCTCAATGTGGGGAGAAATAACATCGCATATTTCCCCACTGCTGGATTTGTTGTAGGCCTCAAGCGGAATGAGGTTGCAAGCAGATTTTGAGGGCACCTTATGAAGATCTTTCTTTCGAGCTCTTCCTTCTGGACAAAGACTTTTATGCCATCCAGACATGCAAGGACTGGGCGTGTTTCTCTGTTGTATACGATGGCTGCGTCTAGTTCCGCATAAAAATTTACCTCCTGAACTTCTTGTTCTAGTTGATTGGGATGTTGTGGAGATGGAGGGGGTGGTGGTGTTGGTGATGGGGGTGTGACTGGTCTCAAGAGAGGTGTGTGGGGTTGTGGATCCCAATAGGATTGAATCCAAGGAGTGTTTGGAGTAGGTGAAGGATAAAATGGCATTTGTAGGAGATTTGGGTGGAGATGTGTGTGATCCCAAAACGGAGTGGGTAGAGGTAGAGGTTGGTATGGTGCAAGGTGTGGTGCCTGCATCATGGACCAATGGTAACGAGCATAAATGTCTGTACCCAATTGCATTCCTTCCGCTACTATTTGTGCTAAGTCCGTTGGATAATTGATTAGGATTGTCACCTATTGGTGATCGACTTCCATGGTGAATGTCAAAGCATGGTTGTGCAAGACTGCCTCTAGCCAAGATGCTAGGAGTGTTGGTGCATGTGGTGTTTGAGCCGTATAAATTATTGTATTGGGCTTCATAATCAGATGTGGTGGAGGGTGGGAGGGGTAGTTGGGATTGTGTTGAAGATGCTGAGTGTTCTGCCTTGTTTGTGCTTGTGGTCGTCTTATATGACTGAGGAAGTTGATGGGAAACATCTTCTACAATGAGAGGTTCCGGAAGTGGATTAGTCAAGATGTTAGGATCTATATTTGGTTTAGTAAGTAGAGCAATGTCAATGGTTGTGGAGGGCGGTTGAAAAGATGGACAAGAAAATGGTGTATTGGTCTGGATTTGATAAGAGGAGGACTCATTATTGCCTATTTGCATGGCAACAGTAGCTTGAAATGATGGCGGTATTCTAATATTCGAAGGAGGAAGTGGATGATTTGCTAGGTTTAGTGGATGGTTTACTTGTGTAGGTGAAGAGGGTGTGTTTGGGTATTGGGGCATGCTGTGCATGTGGGGTGTGTTGTCGTGTCCATTTGCATGGATAGTGATAGGGTTTGGTATTGTAGGAAGAGTAGGGTTTGAACATTGTCCTGATTGGACCGAGTGTTTAGGCACTTGAGTGGTCTTTGTGAGTTGTATGTTATTAGTTATTTGATTTAACAAAGGGGTACCATTATCATATGCATCATCTAATAGGGTAGCATATTTATTATTTGTTAAAACGGAGCTATGGGTGGTGGTTAGCTTAGAACCAGTAGTAGTAGTATTATTTAAATGTGATAAGGTTAGCTTAGTAAAAGGAAGAGTATTAGGATTAATCACCCCTGGCTTACCTGACTGACTTACCATCTTTGGCTCCACTGGATGTATTGCTTGCAATTGATCATCCGTGTAATTAGCTTTTTTGTGGATGGATTTTTTTGGAAATTGAACATTCCATGCTTCATTAGCTGTGGTAGATGTATTGGAATTGGAGTTAATTACATCCATGAGATGGTCCTTGTGGAAATTTTCTGTGGAAGGTTCAACTTGTACAAAGTAGTTGCAAGTCCAGTGATTATGACCCATGCGACCTTACTTAATACAAAGTAAATTTAACCCTTCATAAAGGATAATTTATTTATGATTATCAATGTATAAGTGTGTCTTTAATGGCTGAGCCAGAAGTACTTCCACGCATAATCTAGCATATTATCCTCTTGTTGTTGAAGAGGTGCAGGTGTCCACTGATAACAACTTACCCATTGTCTGGCCTACTTTTTGCAGAATTTGATAATCGTAAAATTCGGTAGGCAATTCTAGTAAACGTAACCAAACAGCAGAGGTTGTTAATTTTGTCACAGAAGCCTTAAATTTAGGTTCCCATTGACGAACGGATAGAAAAATATTTAGAAGAAACCAAGGAACACCCTGTAAGGCATGAATTTTATTTTTCTCCTTTTGAAACTTTAGTAGAAAAAAATCTGACCCTAAGTCAATTAGAGGGAGATTTTCAGTTGGTTTCCATAACGCGTATATTTTTTGTCTAAGTAGTTGATGTTCAATTTTTCAACCAAAAACCTTAATAATCACTGCATGTTGCCATGGCTGGTAAAGCCTGTGTTTTTCTTCCACAGATAATGGTATGAAAATAGAAGGATCATTAGGAGCTTCAAACTCATCAGTATTCTCCAAAGTAAAATTCATTTGTTGGGAAATATAAGCGGTGGAGAAGAAATGTTATTAGAGTTTAAGGTTTGTAGATATGATTTTTGTAAGGGATGTGAAACAGTGATTGGGTCATGCATGTCAATATTCATACTAGTAGACATGTTAGGATTGTGAGTGGAAGAAGTAAGTGATGATGATGTCGAAAGGTAGTTTAGGCTATCCGGTGGTTTTGGTGGAATTGAGCTGGAGGATTCGTACTGTTGGGAGGAGTTTATTGGGAGCATTTTTTTTCCGCGGATTTTCGCACTACCCACTATTTTCAAGTACCTGAACCTCTCCCATGAGGTCTTATGAAGTGTTATATCATGATGCTCTTATATAGCACTTGCCTCCTTATTATGACCATGTTGAACATTTGTTCCTCTCCTCCTTCAAGGAGTTTTACCTTTGGAACCGATTAGTCTATTACGCTTCATTCATTCCATAGGCTATGTCCATCATGGACTTTATTCTATTTGGAGCATTAGTAGCTGAAATATGACACTTAGTTTGGGTCAGAAAATGCGCATGGCAATATTTTACAAATGAATTATCACTTGAACTTCAAGTTCATATTTTTTTGTACGAGGATCTAAGTGTACTCATAATAATTCATTCCATGTATTACTTTTTTCAGCTGCTCATTTTCTCCCCCTAATGTGGGGATCACCAACACATATCCCCAACCTTCTTTGGGGACCAATTTTTGTGCATTGTGGTGTCACAATTAAATCATATAGTACATCCATATATCTAGATGAAAATATTTGGTTCCTGACCATGAACCAATTGTGATGGAGAGAGTGTATCATAACTTGTTGGCTGAGAATAACCAGGCAGCTCATGGTCAACATGTCTGCCTGGCATAGGGGTACTTTTAGAATAATTGGTTTTCCTTGCTCAGTTGTGTTGCATCGTCTGCTTCAGCGACTTAACATTATGATGTGTTTACTGAAAAACCAGCATTGTTTCCTCTAAATCCCATTGCATCCATATACAGTTAATTGGTCTGAGTTGCCGTACTTTTTTAAGGTCTCATTTTGCTCATACTTTTGCACTTATTTACGATAAATACACTTGTACATTTGTGTAAATTCAAGAATAATACAGCCTTCTTTCAATTGCCCAAAAAAATATACTGCTGCTGATGTCACATGAATGTGACATGCTCACAAATTCACGTGTGCCCAGCTTTGTCTTTTGGCACGCTTACAAATGCTTCTTCTTCAACAGAAACTTTATATAGTATACGAAGAAAACCTCATTTTTTCTAAACTTGATCATTCTTTACTTCATTGTAAATTAATTTTTTTCCAACTTTAGCATATTTGTTTGTAAAATCTTATAAATAAATAATTGTAGGTCCCTCTTTTGGATAAACAAAATAAGCTCATTTTGTAAATTAAAATTAAATCTTTTATTTTCATCATTATAAATTAAAATCATTCTAACTTTAGCATAGTCAACTCTAAATTCTTACAAAATTAATAGTAAAAACAATTTGGGTAAAGAATTATGGTTAGAGTAATAGAGTCAATCTAAAGTAACAAAGAAAAACAAGCACTATCCATTACTATGAAAAATGAATAAATAAAGAAACAACTATATAGTATTTTACCAAGCTTTTCAATTACTATAAAAAATAAGGGGTCCTAAGTAAATTGTGTTAATTATTACTATGATAGAAGAAGGATTCAACAAAGGATTATACTATCACTATATTTTTCACTTACCACTAGAAGAAGAATAGGCTGCTAATAAATTCTATTAATTCACAAATGAACAACTATAAATGCAATTGTATATGAACCATTCTTCTTTAGAATCATTGGGAATGAAAATGCTTTTTAAGTAACTTGTGTTCATTGTTAGTAGGACAATTGGACAACCAAATAGTTAAAGTGAATTATTTAATAAAACTTGTAAAAGTAAAAGTACTTCTAACTTGTAAATTTATGTAATTGAGTCTTGTTCTTGGAGAGTACATATCTTGTACCTGAAAGGGGATTGAAATTTTTATATTAGAATCATAATCCAGCTCTAAAATATGGAAATGGTAAACTTAATAAGAGTTTTGACAAAATTTAAAAATGAATTCCTTACCTAAAGATGTCGCCAAATCTTTTATGCTATGAATAAAAGAAATATTTATCTTGAAAATATATTAAAATCACTCTAAATGAATTTTGTATTTAAGATGGTAACAAATCTTTTATGTTACGAAAAGGAATCTTTAGTACAAAGATTAGCACAATATGAACATCAAACAAGCTCCTTTTGCAATTTATTTTTCAGGTAATAGTTGGGACCAAAAAAAATTATAGTATATTTTTTTCTTTTCAGGTATTTTAGCTGATTTAAGACTAACTTTAGGATTCTTCGAAGACGAACTCTAAACAAAAAAAAAAAAGACCGCACATGTATAATCCATACATATTATATGTATAATCATGTATCATTAGTATATAATTTATGTATACCAACTAAAATAAGTAAATAATAAATTCAACCATTTATTATATGAAGATCCCAAAAATTATAATTTAATATTTAGTATACGCTTATTGGGCCCGTGCATAGCGTGGGCTATACTTTACTAGTACATCGTAAATATTCTGATAGGATAAAGTTAAGAGAAATTTTCATAAAGCACTATTTTTTGTAGTAATTAGCCATCTATAGATACCATTTGCTATATTATGGATTGTAGATACCTTTTCTGTGGATATAAGATGTATTTGATGTATTTAAGCTATTGTATTTATGAATACAGTAGCAAAAATAGGCATGAATCACGGAAGTCCAGCTAATCAGTTGTTGTATTCGAGTGTATTCCACTGTATTCATGGAGTGAAACATGGGATTACAGCTGGATAGATTATTGTATTCGACCGTATTCGACTGTATTCACGGCGTGAAATAGGGGATTACACTATTTTTAAAACGGAAAGTAAATCAATTAACATAATAGACTCCTAATATAACTCAACAAACTCAATTATAACACACAAATTTTATATTTTCAGTTATAAAAAAGATTCTCAACCGAAAAATACCCCAAAAACATAGCAATCTTCAGAGAAATTATATAATACATCTGAATACATAAATTATATTAATTAAAAAAAAATATATGAATACATTCATGTCATATAGCGAGACAGTGAATACAATAAAATACATATAATACAGCGGGATACATTGAAATACAATTATAAAAAGACGGTGGATACAATAAAATACGTGGAATACAACGAGATAAATTGAATTACAATAAAAAAAAAAGACAATGAATACAATGAAATACATGAAAATACAATGTGATACATTAAAATATATTAACAGAAAATTCAAGTTGCTCAGCCCAAACTCCGTCGTCTTTGTTCAAGAACAAACCCTAATTTCCGACGAATCCGTCGCCGTTAAAAAATAGAGATAATATTCTAAGATTCAGGTCCTTCTCTTTACTAGTATTAACATAAAAGAAAGAAAAAGAGAAAGTAGCTAGGGACCAACAGAGATGGACAAAAGCTAGGAACGAAGGCAAATATTTCAGTTCAATTTGTTCCTCTCCTCCTTCAAGGAGTTTTATCTTTGGAACCGATCTTTGGAACCGATTAGTCTATTACGCTTCATTTGTTCCATAGACTATATCCATCATGGACTTTATTCTATTTGGAGCATTAGTAGCTGAAATATGATATTTAGTTTGGGTCAGCAAATGCGCATGGCAATATTTTGCAAATGAATAATCACTTGAACTTCAAGTTCATATTTTTTTGTACGAGGATCTAAGTGTACTCATAATAATTCATTCCATGTATTAATTTTTTCAGCTGCTCTTTTTCTCCCCCTAATGTTGGGATCACCAACACATATCCCCAACCTTCTTTGGGGACCAATCTTTGTGCATTGTGGTATCACAATTAAATCATACAGTACATCCATAATTCTAGATGAAAATATTTGGTTCCTGACCCTGAACCAATTGTGATGGGGAGAGTGTATCATAACTTGTTGGCTAGATGCGTACAAGTGCTGTTGCATATTAAATAATACACTTCATACAAAATTTCTATTTGGAGTTTTGTTCTAGTAACCAATTGTTTAGCTATAATTGGAGGCAAACAATTTCTACTAAACCAACTTGGATTTAAACCAGCATTATCATCACAATTTACATTCTGGAATTGTGCTTTAATAATTTGAGCAAGCAACCTTGCAAAAGCCAAATTGCAAGTTGATAACCAACGCACATGTGACCATACAATAGATGCATCTATCGCGTAGAAGGAAGTTGGGCCCTGAGTTTTTTGTTCATCGCGTTCGCGTGCTTGGGGACGCGTTCGCGTAGTTGAGGCTCCTGAAGGTTCGCGTTCGCGGGTTGGTCACTGCATTCGCGAAGAGTTAATATTGGTCAATGATTTTCTGTTCATCGCGAACGCGGGGTGTTGACCGCGTTTGCATAGAGTAAAATTTACCTGGGCAGAAGGGTTTTTATATTATTTCATCCGCTAAGCTTGGTCCATTTTCCTCCATTGTTGGGCACCTTGAGAGCTTTTTGGGAGAAATTGAAGCGGGTTTCAACGGGAATTGATTGGAGGTAAGTCTTATGGCCTAAAAACATCATTTTATTGAAGAATCAACTTTTAAATTCATGGAAATTTGAGTAAAATTGGAAGAACTAGGGCTTGACTTTTGAAATAAAAATTTGGAATTTGAAGGGTTAAATGGACTCCGATTTTTGTAAATTTGGTATATATAGACTCGTGGCGAGATGAGGAATCCACTGATGTGAATTTTATAATTTTTCGAGAAGTGGGCCCGGGGCTTGGATTTTGCTAGTTTCGAGATTTTTGCTAATTTTCGATTGTTTTTGATTGGGTATTGTTCCTTTAGCATATTGTGATGTATTCGCTCTGATTTTTGTTAGATTCGATGCGCGTGGAGGCCGATTTGAGGGGCAAAGGCATCGCGAGCTAGAGATTTCACCGGTTCGAGGTGAGTAATGATTGTAAATGATATCCTGAGGGTTTGAAACCCCGGATTTGCACCCATAGTGCTATATTGAGGTGACTTGCACACCGGATAGAGAGCGTGGGGTAGAGCACCGTTGGGGGATTGTGACTTGGTCCGTCCCGGTTGTTGATTTTACCGCGTAATTGACTGAAACTTATTTGATATTTTCATGATTTGGGTTGATTGCCGTATTTGGGCTTCGTGCCGATTATTTGAATCCTTCAGGGATTGATATCACTGTTTTCGCATTACTTTGCATATCATTTGATCTCGGTCCAAGGTTTTAATACTGTTTTGCAAACTCACCTATTTTTTTAAGATTTTTAAAACTGAAATAATATTTTATTGACGTTTTGAGCTGAGAACTATTATTTTAATATTGCCCAAGTGGCTTATATGCATTTCTGGAGTGAGCATGGATCGGGCTGCGCGCCGCAGCGGTATTGTATTGATATTGAGGCCGAGGGCCTGGTTGGTTCCACGAGATGGCTTGATTATTTGCGCTTGGGCTGTAGGAGCCCCTCCATAGTCTGTACACACCCCTAGTGAGCGCCATCGACGTTAAATATATGGATGGCTCGGGGTGCACGCCGCAGTGAGTACCAGAGTGTACCGTCATATGCATTGCATTGCACTCATGCATTTGTTCCTATTTGTATTATTTGTCATGACATTCCAGCACTCGCATTTCATTGGCTTCTATGCTACTTCTTGCACTGCTTACCTGATGCCCTGGTGTTATTTGTTGATGGAGTGTTGTGCCCGAGGGGCTGACTTTTGTGCTGACTTGCACTATCTTTTTCACATTCATTTGCTTAACTGTTGGAAAAGATATTTTCAAAAGATATTTTAAACTGAGTCCAGATATTTCTAAAGATTTCACGGTTTCACTATTTTCTCAAAGGGTTACACTGTTCTATGTAGCATGATGGCTTGCTTTACGTGGTTTCTTGCTGCTCAGTTATTATTTACCTTTGTTACTCACTGAGTTTGAGTACTCACTTTACTCCCTGCACCTCACGTGCAGATGCAGGTATTGGTTTACCCGGTAGCGGGTTTGAGCTGGATGAGGATTTACTATCGTAGCCGAGAAAGGTGACCGCCAGCGTTCGCGGCACCGGATTTCTTCCTTTTTATTCCAAATTTTTATCTATGTATTATAGGCTTTGTAATTGTACCAAAATCCTTCTAGATGCTCGTGACTTGTGACACCCCGGTCGGGCTGTGTTGGGTTGTATATATCGTTACTTAATGTCATAAAGTCGTGTTTTTGCTATTCATTTATGTTAAAATTATTTTGAAAGAGACGAATTGGGTTAGTTGGCTGGCCTTGTCTTCACGAGAGGCGCCATCACGACCAGGTTTGGAAATTGGGTCGTGACAAGTTGGTATCAGAGCCTAGGTTACTAGGTCTCACGAGTCATGAGAAGGTTTAGTAGAGTCTCGCGGATCGGTACGGAGACGTCTATATTTATCCTCGAGAGGCTACGGAACCTTTAGGAAAACTTCAAATTCTTGAATTCTTATCGTGCGTCCTTGATTCAGCTTGAAAAGAAATTCTTGAAATTCCTTCCACGCGATTGTATGTGCACGCAAGCACTTAGTATTATATGTGCCTGGATGGTTTGTGATTCCCCGATTAAGGGGCGAGATGTAATCTCCGTGAGTTTGATGTTGGGCCAGTCTGGAGGACATGGGGCCGGATCTTGCCTATGGCTTGAGCACTGAGGTGCTGATTGTGTGAGCAAGTGTTTTGAACTTATATGTTCGGTATTGTTCCTATTAGCCGAAATGGCGGTTGGGTATTCATGTGATGAGTATGTTAGTATTGCGAGATGTAGTTATTTGACTTGGTAGTGACGAAGAAGTCTGCTGGATGATAGATGAACTGTTAAGTGTCCGTTTCCTATTGTGATTGGAAGTGTAGCCCGAATATGGGCGCGTGAAGAATATTTTCATGTCTCCTAGTTGGGGGAATGTAGTGCATTTCATGTGGCGGTATGAGTTCAGACCCAGGAAGACTAAGTGACTGTGTAATGGGTAACGGTGGAAGGTATGCTGAAATATTAAATTGAGGCGAAGCAGGTGGGTTATCTCCTGCGGAGTGTTCTTAAGTGGTATGATCCTTATGCGTAAGTTAGAAGATCTCATGTGTAATTGAAGGGTACGTGTTGAAATTTGAAAAATTCAGGTCGCTTAAGAGAGTGGACTCAACTGATGTAGAGATGAATGTGAGATGTGTAGAGGATTACAGTACTAGATGATCGGTGTTTTCACAACTAGTAGATGATTTGAGTTTAATCTCACTATGATATGGTGGTATCATTAGAGTAGAAGCATTATAAGTTATCGAGTGTGTCTTGACATATGGCTTCGAGCCAAGTTGGGGAGGTTGCTGTTGATTAGCTGATTGCACGGTTATGTGCTATGTTGGTTCTGTTTCGAGGTATGCTGGCGGATCAGTCCTGGTTACAGAAATTGAGCCGAGGATGGCACGAGTGAAGACAAAATTTTGACAAAGGTTATATGGTGCGTCGTAGATGTGAGAAAAATAATAGGATGTCTTGAGCTGTTGTTGATAAAGAATGCTCAGTGTATAGAGAAGGAAGATGTTTGTTTGTATTGGAATGAGATCATATCCGGCGGTGTCAGAGTGCTAATAAGGCACGAGTGGTTCTGTTCGTTAAGTCAGGTAATTTACAGTTGAATAAGAGTGAATGACTTTCGAGAATGGTTCTAATGTGTTCAAGATTCTAGATGTGACAATCAGGTGTCTTGAGGTTGTGTATGTTGTTAGAGACTGTGTTTTCATTAGAAAAGGTCAAGACTTGTGGTATTTTTTTTTATGTTAATTATGGGATTCTATGTATCAGTATCTGGAAAGAAAAGGTAATGAATTTAGATTCGCAGGAAATTCTTCAGAGTGAAGTATTCTGGAATGTGGTAGCTCTGGGAACATTTGAGCGAGTATTCAGTGGCTTATGGGTCTTAGACAGTGTGGTCTTATGTTCGAGTCTCGTGTGGTAAGCCTGGGTTGAGGCATTGTGGTGCTACAGCAAGAAGGAATGTCACGTGGATGATGAATCACAAATGAAATCAGATAGATGGAATAGCTTGATAGTGGACCGAATCGGTAAGGTAAGGATATGATTAATTTCTTTGTATGTGTTCGAGGTAATGAGCCCTTACATGTATTTTGCAGCAAAGCTCTTGAGTTTTGACAGCTTGTTTAGTCTGGTCTAGTTAGAAGGATTCAGTCCTGACAGTTTAGCTTGTGCAAATGGAATTGGGGAAAAATTCTTGTTGGGTTTCACCGTGGTTTGGAGATGTATATATCTTCTATGGGCATGCGAAGCATGGAATGCGTAATGATTCTCTTCCAAATGGGATCAGTGGAAGTTGTTGGCTAGGTGACTTACAGTTCAGTTCTGAAAAGAAGTTCATAAAACTCTTAAGTAAAGAGTAGCCTTAGATAATCAAGGAAATAGAACTGCTAAATGGAAGTGATTTGACGAGAGTATATGTCTCGGAAAAAGGGTAATGTGATTAGACTGATGATACTACGTTAGTATTGCGGTGCCTTCTTGCTAGATCGACTGCTGATGTCTGAGTTTGTTAGATGGCACAGGGGAATCTTAGAATATCTTTCATGGAGTGATTGGGTACTCGAGGTGTAATATGTATTCATACTGCGGAATTTGGGATCAGGTACAGTGATTCGTGTGCTATATGGAGTTGGAGAGTGAGAGTTATCACGTACAGACATTGTAGTGGTTGTGGATCGTGTGTATTTGGTACCGTTAGCGGCTATTGGTATTTGGAGGCCCAAGTGGATCTTTCTTTGCTTGGTATACTAGATTTTGGACATGATATTGGGGTGTAGACTGGTTGTCTCAGTGTTGGGTTATTCTAGACAATTGTGCTATGGGCTATGTCGGAAAGTGCCACAAGTTGCATGGCAAGGTGCATCAGATTATGTTCTAGCAGAGTGGTTTGTATTTCGAAGACCAGCGGACGGCTGGGAAGGATTGCTTTTCTTAATTGGGCCTTCGTGGCGGATGTCAGTGCATAGGTTTCTACCATTGATTCAGTTCCGGTATTGAGGGACTTTTTCGGATGCATTTCTTGTGGCCGGGCATGTCTTTGGGCGAGATTGTAGATTTTGGTATTTATTCGGTGTCGGGCACCGTATCGTACGGCTCTGACAGGAGTTATAGTAGTGGAAGGAGCAGCTTCAGGCTTCTTGGTAATGAGTTCGTTGGTAGGCTGATTGGATACGTGTTTAGCTTGAGTTGGCTTGGTTGGCCCCGAATTGTGTTGTTGAGGGGTAGGTTGATTCGATCGTTTTTGAACTTTCTAGTGATCTGGGGAGATCTATGAGTTGCTTTTCTCTGCTGTGAGACGTTATGATTTGTTGGGTATGGGCACATGTGGTGCGGTTCTATTGAGGATTCAGGGAGAAAGTTGAGCGGGAAGAGTAATTGAGTGTTGCTTGGTAAATGTAGTATTGGTTATGACCTATCGGGTGGCAAGTCATATGTTATTTGTTTCACCGTGGATGTAATGAATTGCTTTGGTTCCAGACATCAAAATGTGCGTGGCTGTCGATTTTTGATCATGGTGACTTGAGGCGTTTCATGTGTAATAGTGTTTGGATAGGATCGCGCATTGCGGCGATGGCACGCAGGGGTATGACCCTTCGGGGTAGATTCAGGTATTCTATTTCTATGATGTGAGACGGGGTCTCAGCCTTGTGTTGTAATAGTACTGATGAGCTTGAGGTACAACTCTTTCGTTTGAGTCATTTGTCATGATTTGAGTATGTTCAGACCGTTTCTTATTGGTGCGTGTATTATGCAAGTTGTGGCTTAGGCCTGTATTGAGGTGTCGTATCACCAGAGTGACGTGTTGGATCGAGGTGATCGTTGGAGTCATTAATGAATATGAACAGATTTGATTTCAGCTTGTTAGAAGGGTAATATCGAGGTTCGGCTCGGAAATCTGTTGTGGTATTAGTCAAAAGGGAAGTGGCTTCATGAATGGTTGATCTGAGAAATGGTTACAGTTTATCGCGTGTTTTATTTATCGTCGGCAGTATATGAAAGTGTTGGAATAAGACTTTAGCTAATAAGAGGTTTTCTATCGGTATTTGGTTAATGTGGGCAACTGCTGTGAATAGAGGCTATCGTTTCGAGTGTTTGGATTATGTGGTATATCAGATGGTCTCACCTGAGGTTGCAGGTATGGGTTATTACAGCTGGTTCGGGCTTATTCTGAGTATAGATGTGAGGTTCTGAACTTGTGTGTGATTTCGGAAAGTGCAATGTGGTTCTATGGTTCATGGACTAGATGGATTGTGAAATTTCAGCTATGTTGTGTTATCGAACCTACGCGAGATAGGCTGACGTGGGATCACCCTCGGGTATATGCTTGGTAAGGTTATTCAGCTCTTGGTTGGCTTCTAGGACAACTCTGGGTACGCTCGAGGACGAGCGTTGGTTTAAGTTGGGGAGGATGTGACGACCCGACCCGTCGTCTCATGAGTTACCACTCTGTTTCCCCCATTTTATGCTTCTTCATGTTTCGTTATTGGTATGTGGTGTGTGAGAGTTGATTTGGATTGGCTTTGATAAGAAATGAGACACTTAGTCTCTTTAAGGAAGGCTTAAGTTGGAAAAGTCAACCGGACGTTGACTTATGAGTTATAGGGCTCGGATGTGATTTTCGGTGATTCGGTTAGCTTCGGGGGATGATTTTCCACTTAGGAGTGCGATCGAAATTGATTTTGGATGTCCAGTGTTGAATTAGGCTCGAATTGGCGAAGTTAGTATTTTGGCGGATTCCGGTTGATAGGTGAGATTTTGATCCGAGGGTCGGAATGGAATTCCGAGAGTTGATGTAGCTTCGATATGTGGTTTGTGATGTGTGTGCAAAATTTCAGGTTATTCGAACGCCGTTTGGTTGGGTTTTTGATCGATCGTTTTTAAGAAACTTAGGCTTGAATCCGATGTGATTTAATGGTTTTAGCGTTGTGTGATGTGTTTTGAATATTGGAACAAGTTTGAATAATGTTTTAAGATGTGTTGGTACCTTTGGTTGAGGTCCCGGAGGCCTCGGGTGGTTTCGGATGGTCAACCGGACCATTTTTGGACTTAAAGATTGCAGGTTCAGCTATTTGTGTTGCAGAAGAAAATTGCTCTTCGCGTTCGCATGGGTGATGTCGCGAACGCGTAGAGGGAATTTGAGGGCATGGAAATTTGGTCTTCCCATTCGCGTGGCATAGGGTCGCGTTCGCGTAGTTCTGAAAGGCGAAGCATCGCGATCGCGAGGTTGTTTCCGCGATCGCGTAGAAGGAAGTTGGGCCCTGAGTTTTTTGTTCATCGCGTTCGCGTGCTTGGGAACGCGTTCACGTAGTTGAGGCTCCTGAAGGTTCGCGTTCACGGGTTGGTCACCGTGTTTGTGAAGAGTTAATATTGGTCAATGATTTTCTGTTCATCGCGAACGCGGGTTGTTGACCGCGTTCGCATAGAGTAAAATTTACCTGGGCAGAAGGGTTTTTATATTATTTCATCCGCGAAGCTTGGTCCATTTTCCTCCATTGTTGGTCACCTTGAGAGCTTTTTGGGAGAAATTGAAGAGGATTTCGACGGGAATTGATTGGAGGTAAGTCCTATGGCCTAGAAACATCATTTTATTGAAGAATCAACCTTTAAATTCATGGAAATTTGAGTAAAATTGGAAGAACTAGGGCTTGACTTTTGAAATGAAAATTTGGTATTTGAAGGGTCAAATGGACTCCGATTTTGGTAAATTTGGTATGTATAGACTCGTGGCGAGATGAGGAATCCATTGATGTGAATTTTATAATTTTTCGAGAGGTGGGCCCGAGGCTCGGATTTTGCTAGTTTCAAGATTTTTGCTAATTTTCGATTGTTTTTGATTGGGTATTGTTCCTTTAGCATATTGTGATATATTCGCTCTGATTTTGGTTATATTCGACGCGCGTGGATGCCGATTTGAGGGGCAAAGGTGTCGCGAGCTAGATATTTCACAGGTTCGAGGTGAGTAATGATTGTAAATGATATCCTGAGGGTTTGAAACCCCGGATTTGCACCCATAGTGCTATATTGAGGTGACTTGCACGCCGGATACAGAGCGCGGGGTAGAGCACCATTGGGGGATTGTGACTTGGTCCGTCCTGGTTGTTGATTTTATCGCGTAATTGACTGAAACTTATTTGATATTTTCATGATTTGGGCTGATTGCCGTATTTGGGCTTCGTGCCGATTATTTGAATCCTTCAGGGATTGATATCACCGTTTTCACATTACTTTGCATATCATTTTATCTCGGTCCAAGGTTTTAATACTGTTTTGCAAACTCAGCTGTTTTTCTAAGATTTGAAAACTCAAACAATATTTTATTGAGGTTTTGAGCTGAGAACTATTATTTTAATATTGCCCAAGTGGCTTATGTGCATTTCTGGACTGAGCATGGATCGGGCTGCGCGCCGCAGGGGTATTGTATTGATATTGAGGTCGAGGGCCTGGTTGGTGCCACGAGATGGCTTGATTATTTGCGCTTGGGCTGTAGGAGCCCCTCCGGAGTCTGTACACACCCCCAGTGAGCGTCGTCGACGTTAAATATATGAATGGCTCGGGCTGCACGCCGCAGTGGGTACCGGAGTTTACCGTCATATGCATTGCATTGCACTCATGCATTTGTTCCTATTTGTATTATTTGTCATGACATTCCAGCACTCGCATTTCATTGGCTTCTATGCTACTTCTTGCACTGCTTACCTGATACCCTGGTGTTATTTGTTGATGGAGTGCTGTGCCCGAGGGGCTGACTTGCACTATCTGTTTCGCATTTATTTGCTTAACTGTTGGAAAAGATATTTTCAAAAGAGATTTAAACTGAGTCCAGACATTTCTAAAGATTTCACGGTTTCACTGTTTTCTCAAAGGGTTACACTGTCCTATGTAGCACGATGGCTTGCTTTACGTGGTTTCTTGCTGCTCAGTTATTATTTACCTTTCTTACTCATTGAGTTGGAGTACTCACTTTACTCCCTGCACCTCGCGTGCAGTTGCAGGTATTGGTTTACCCGGTAGCGGGTTTGAGCTGGATGAGGATTTACTATCGTAGCCGAGAAAGGTGACCGCCAGCGTTCGCGGCACCAGATTTCTTCCTTTTTATTCCAGATTTTTATCTATGTATTACAGGCTTTGTAATTGTACCAAAATCCTTCTAGATGCTCGTGACCTGTGACACCCCGGTCGGGCTGTGTTGGGTTGTACATATCGTTACTTAATGTCATTAAGTCGTGTTTTTTCTATTCATTTATGTTAAAATTATCTTGAAAGAGACGAATTGGGTTAGTTGGCTGGCCTTTTCTTCATGAGAGGCTCCAGCACGACCGGGTTTGGAAATTGGGTCGTGACAGCCCATATATATATCACCTTTTATACATTCCAAAAATCAAAGAATACAATCCCAACCCAGCTGGTATAGTAATCAATTTATCATGAGCACAAGTCATACATGAGAATTCTCGAAGAATCTCCTTATTCTTCAATTTATGCCAATGTGAATTCTCAATCATTTTTCTCATCATAATTGAACCAGGATGGCAGACTGGTCATGCCAACTGATATTTGTTTCAGTAAATATTAAATTTACTATGGCATGTGATTTCATCATCATGCTTATAAATCTGTAGTACAAATAGAAGAAAAATCAGGTAACCTTCATATTTACCCGGTATATTATAGTAATATGAAGATAATCAATCTTCCTTTCATTTATAGTCTCAATATGCCAACCACTTTGGCTAATACATTTGAAACTCAAAAAGTTTCTTTCGAGACTTATTACAATATCAAGGTCAAGAACAATTTCATTCATCCGGGTAGTAACAAATTAGTTCTTCCGGATTGTACTACAAGATCTTTTGTCACACCATTTGTAAGGCCCCGTGAAAATTTCTACTCAAAACCCGAAAGCTCGAGTGCCAAGTTAAGTATATGTGTTAGATTTGTAAAATTCTTGCTCGTCGCGGTTCGGAACCTTTGGAATGATCTGTGCATTAAAATTTAAGGAATAATGTTTTTCAGAAGAGTGCATTTCTGCGGTGCATTATGCGACTGCAGAACAGGTATGCGGACCGCATTCTTGTCGCATACCCGGGCAGTTTGTTCAGGTTTCGGGGCCATTTTTGCGGTCCCTTTTGCGTGCCGCATGTTAATTATGCAATCGCATATGCGATTGCGGATTTATGTCGGGGCTCCTAATTTCTAATTTTCTTACCCGACCCCATGTCGATATATTATATGCTACCCTTCATTTTAGGCCTATTTGTGATGCATTTAGAGAGAGAGAGAGAGAGAGAGAGAGAGAGAGAGAGAGAGAGAGGGTCCTAGAGGGAGAAGGGGTTCTTTATCAACATTCCTCCTAAGATCTTGCTTAAAACTTGAAGATTTGCACCTAGGTCTTCTTCCTAAAGGGTAAGGTTCTATATCCCAAGCTCTTAATTACTAGATATAACTAGGATAGACCATTAGAAGGGTAATCCATGAGGATGGGAGCGGATATCTTGCATGCATGAGTTCTTAAAAGTATTTGGTGAGGTCTTGAGCTAAAGATGGGATGAGGGATGGTAGGATCTTTCACAAACAGGTTTTAAAAGCATAATGCACACTTAGTGTTTGAAAATATGCTCAAATGAGCTAGAACTATGATCACCTCTCTAATTTGAGGTTCGATTTGTCATGTTCCTAAGAGATTGACGTTGCCAAGAGTCTCAGAGTATAGTAGGACTTAAGGAAAGCTCAATCGAGGTATGTAGGCTATACTTTCTCTCTCGGAAGTGAATTCCATATTGTTTGTGTAAGTTTAAGTGTGGTTTGTCTACCGAAGTGGTATAGCTTTGAGTCACATTTTAAAAGAAGGTTAGTATACAAATTGGGTGAGAAGAATTCGATCTGATTAATGCTCCTAGCTGCTCTTATGTGTACTAAATGCCTTGATTGAATGTGTCTATTTGTTGATAAATTGTAAAGATTTTTGGAAATGAATCGAATGAGAAGATGGGAAACAAATTATGAAATAAGCCTCGACCCAACTATTAGGAACTAACTTAAAAAAAAAATAATAGAATGGCCTAAAGGTCTTGTACCCGAACTATGCCCATAAGTGGCTGTTCTAGATATTACTTAGCTTTATAAATACATTCAATGTATGCTAGTCCTTACACATTCCGACGTTGAAATTGTACAATTGTCATGATGGAAAAAGAATAATTCAAGGATAATTGAGGTGATTGCTTGCTTATAACTCCAATGTGTATTTCGATTGTTGGTTGGTATGTCCCTCTTTGGGAAGAATCCCTTGTGTTTGATGTTTCCATTACTAGTGAACTTGAAAATATATGATTCCTGGAATATTTTGTACATTTATATTGGTTGATGATCCTTGGAAATAAAGGAGATGAAAATGTGGAAAAATAAAAATGCGGCCTTCATGCCATGAAAAAGATGAACCTTGTGAAAGGCCCAAAGGGCCAAACAAATACTGTTATCGAGAGGGATTGAGAACATTAATAAAAGCTATAAAATGTGAAAGATATTGAGGAAAGCATAGTTGTATTATGCTATATTTGTATACTTGTATTATGCTACAATTGTGTGCAATATCCAATCAAATCAAAAATATTTTTGGGAGTATCATTAGCAAAACCGAGGAAGGCTGGGTCATAAGGCCCATACCTGAAACTACACGTGCCGGTGTAGGGATGGATCCTGGTTATTCCCCTTAATTGGGATGAACTTGGTAACATTTGTAAATTGGTAACGCCAACCCACACGACATATGTGGGAAGGCAGCCTAGCCGATCAGGCCGTGATCGGACGCCATGCCGCACACATGGTGGCCTTGTGCTGGGAATCAAAACTAGAAATTCAAAACTGGAAATTGTGATTGTGGTGCATGTCTCCCAAGGGACGACCTAGCCGATCGGGTCGTGATCGGACTCCGTGCTAGCAAAGATGGTGGTATAGCTCATATCGGTGTTAATGATCTCCCAACCAAAAATTATATATTATTTTCGTAAACTAGAAGACATATATGTTTCAAATTGGATGCTTGTATGTTTTAGGTTTTGGCTTATGGTTTCATGGTTTCTTTGCTTGTATGGTTATTCTATTCTGAAAGAAGACTTTTAGCCTTACATACTAGTGCTATTCGACGGCGCTAACGTCCCTTTTACCGGGGGCGCTGTATCGTTTAATGATACAGGTGGTTCCACAGCGAGCGGCATCGGCCGATGATAGCGGTATTCTCTTCCCAGCAGACTTGGTTGGACCCACTCTATCCCGAGGTTATGTCATGTATCTTTTGTTCGTTTTCTCATCACATTTTGAGGTATAGCAGGAGCCTTGTTGCCAGCATTTCCCTATTACTCTTCTGTTGTATTTAGAGGCTCCGTAGACTGTTTGTGGGTGATGGTTGATGTTGGGAGTCAAGACTAGAAATGTTAGTATTTGATAAGCATGCTTTTCATTAAGCTTGTAAACTTGTAATATTTTGAAAACTATGAACGAAGTCATTAACGGAAATGAAGTGAAAGTTGCTAATGGAAGATTGCCTAGTGTTTTGATAAAATGGGATAACATTCCCTCTTTATTCATGAACTAGTTTGGGTAGAATGAAATCTAACAGGCTTGCTCAGTTGAGTTTACTCGGTTGAGCGCCCGTCACGTTCCACGGTTTGGGGCATGACACCATTCATATGGTAAATGTCTCCTTCACGGAGAAATCATATCATAATAAATTGTCATGGTCAAAGTCATCATAAGCAAAATCATTTCTTGCTTTAAGTTTGCCTTTAATAACTTTTTATAAGGCATGGAAAATATTTTCGGCGTACCGCATGTACACGACCAATGACACATTCGTGTAACCACATAGTTATGTTCATGATCTTTCTTTCTCTCAAACCTCCCGTAGAGGTGAGTTGTAGTATTTATTCAACCATGCATAAATACATTATTGTGCATAATTTGTATCACATATATATTTTCACACTCACTTCAAGAATGAGTCTGCATTTACAATGCTTATCACAAGTCGCATTCATTCAAGAAAAAAATGGACTATAATCGTCTGAGCGTGCCTCATATTTACAAACCATATTGATACACAATTCCTTCACCTTTGAAGGATTATTTTGAGAACCCTTATTGTTCTCCTTTTTATAATTACCATAATGATGACCATTACTATTTTGGTCTTTGTCACGCCCACGTTCATTAGTCAACCACTTGTCTTCATTTAGATTTATTATGCACCGCTATCACATTCACTTCAAGAATGGAGCAAATCAAGTGGGAGAAGCTTCATGCTTTTTCATGAAACTATATTATTTTTCTTTAGTCATCACTATATTTTTCAATATGGTGCATTGGGATCCACACCTAATGCCTTATCTATATAAATGCATGTTAGGACTTAAACCCAACTCTTGTCATCATGGTGCACCTGGACTCAAACCCGATGTCTTACCCTTATACAATGGCATAATAAGTCTAAGTGGACTCACCCTTGAGCCTTTCATGATATACTACTTTATAATAATCAATTATTTTGCCTGAACTTTAATGAAAGTTCACATTGATCTTTTTCACGAACAACCACATGATCAAACATAAAGGGAATAAAACTATCTTAGTTATACAAAATTTGTTTTGACCACAACATAGATTTAAATTCTTATTATTTTTTAAGATTAATTAGAAACCTTCTCATTAGTTAACAGTTCCATAATCATGGCTTGCAATCTATCGGAGGAGTACATATGGGAGATGATTTCAAGGCATCATAATATGCTCTTGTTTGTCACTCTAAAGCAGGCATATGTATATCTCTGCACAAATGAAACTAAATTGTTAAGTAACACAAATTAAACCAAGTCTTAAGTATTAACGTAAGTTAATTGCAGAATTCATGGACACTGAAAAATGATACTCCCTGTATAACATAAGCAAACACAACATTGATATGGCAATGTGCCCAGATTTTCACAGGCTCAACCAAATTGATTCAAGGTTGTAGCTCCCATGGAAGGATTTCATCTCTTATAGAAAATATAAGAAGAATATAGCAATTCGTGCTGATAACGCATTACGAAACTTAGCTCAAAGTAATAATATAAAATAAGCTAATAGACAAGAATGTAGGGAGCAAGAGAGAAGAGATTCTTATTTCTTCCATGTATTCAAGTATGTACAATGTGGTGCCAAAACCCTGTATTTATAGTATTACATAGACGCATACAAAAGAATGCCATAAACATGACATTAAACATTTGAGATCATGGAGGAAGATAATGGGGAGGTTATGGAGGTGTGAGAGTTACAACTATAATGGTGAGAAGTAGTGGGAGTTATCTACATAATGGAGAAGAGTAGTGGGAGTAACTTCTTCAGGAGTTATAGACATCCACTACAAAATATAATATTTCATAACAAGTTAAACAATTTTCTTCAGAAATTCAATTCTCGGGCTTGGGACCTCGGAATTCGATTCTGGGCATACGCCCAAGTCCAATATTCTCCTACGGACCCTCCGCGACCGTCAAATCATGGGTCTGGGTCCGTTTACCCAAAATGTTGACCAAAGTCAACCTAAATTTAATTTAAAAGCAAAATTCATCATTTTCACAGATTTTTACATAATGATTTTCCAGATACATGCCCGGACTGTGCACGTAAATCGAGGTGAGACAAAAAGGAAGTTTTAAGGCCTCGGAACGCAGAATTTATTTCCAAAACAAATGATGACCCAAAAGGTCATCACATTCTCCACCTCTAAAACAACCGTTCGTCCTCGAACAGACATAAGAAGGAAGTACCTGAGTCGGAGAAAAGATTGGGATAACGGCTCCGCATATCGGACTCGGACTCCTAGGTCGATGCCTCCACAGGCTGACCTCTCCACTGAACACGAACAAAAGGGAAACTCTTCGATCTCAACTGACGAACCTGCCGGTCTAGAATAGTTACCGGCTCCTCCTTATAGGACAAGTCCTTGTCCAACTGGACAGTGCTGAAGTCTAACACGTGGGATGGATCACCGTGATACTTCCGAAGCATGGACACATGAAACAGTGGATGCACGACCGATAAACTCGGTGACAATGCAAGTCTGTAAGCCACCTCTCCCACTCGATCAAGAATCTCCAATGGGCCAATGAACCTAGGGCTAAACTTGCCCCTCTTTCCAAATCTCATCACGCCCTTCATAGGCGACACCCGTAGCAACACCCGCTCACCGACCATGAATGCCACATCATGAACCTTATGGTCGGCATAACTCTTTTGCCTGGACTGAGCTGTTCGAAGCCTATCCTGAATGATCCTGACCTTGTCCAAGGCATCCTGTACTAGATCCGTACCCAACAACGGAGCCTCTCCCGGCACAAACCACCCAACCGGGGACCGACACCGCCTACCATATAATGCCTCATAAGGAGCCATCTGAATGCTCGATTGGTAACTGTTGTTGTAGGCAAACTCCACTAAAGGCAAAAAAACTGATCCCACGAGCCTCCAAAGTCAATAACACAAGCTCGGAGCATATCCTCCAAAATCTGAATAGTACGCTCGGACTGCCCGTCCGTCTGAGGATGAAATGCTGTGCACAACTCAACCCGTGTGCCCAACTCACACTGAACTGCTCTCTAGAAATGTGAATTAAACTGCATACCTCCGTCCGAAATGATAGACACGGGCACACCATAAAGACGAACAATCTCCCGGACATAGATCTCAGTTAACCTCTCAAAAGAATAGGAGACTGCCACGGGAATGAAATGCGCTGACTTGGTCAGCCTATCAACAATAACCCACACTGCATCCAACTTCCTCTAAGTATGTGGAAGTCCAACAACAAAGTCCATAGTGATATGCTCCCACTTCCACTCGGGAAGCTCAATCCTATGAAACAAACCACCAGGCCTCTGATGCTCGTAATTAACCTACTGACAATTCAAACCCCGAGCCACATACGCAACAATATCCTTCTTCATCCTCCTCTACTAATAATGCTTCCGCAAATCCCGATACATCTTAGCGGCGCCCGGATGAATAGAGTACTGGGAACTATACGTCTCCTATTGAATCAACTCTCGAAGTCCATCCACATTAGGCACACAAACACGACCCTGCATCCTCAAATCTCCATCATCCCTAACTATGACCTGCTTGGCACCACCGTGCTGCACCGGGTCCTTTAGCACACACAAATGGGGATCATCACACTGCCGATCTCGAATACGCTCCAATAATGAATAACGAGCGACTTTGCAAGCTAACACACGACTGGGCTCAAAGACATCCAACCTCACGAACTGATTGACCAAAGCCTGAACATCCAAAGCAAGCGGTCTCTCACCGACCGGAATATATGCAAGACTGCCCGTACTAACTGACTTTCTACTCAAAGCATCGGCCACCGCATTGGCCTTCCCCGGATTATATAAGATGGTGATATCATTTTCTTTCAATAGCTCCAATCACCTCCTCTGCCTCAAATTTAGCTCCTTTTACTTGAACAAGTATTGCAAACTCTTGTGATCCGTGAACATCTCACATGACATGCCATATAAATAGTGCCTCCAAATCTTCAGAACGTGAACAATGGCTGCTAACTCCAAATCATGAACTAGATAATTCTTCTCATGAATCTTCAACTGTCGTGAAGCATAAGCAATGACCTTGCCATCCTGCATCAACACCGCACCTAGTCCAATACAAGATGTGTCATAATAAACTGTATATGGCCCTGAACTGGTGGACAAAACCAACACTGGCGCTGTAGTCAAAGCTGTCTTGAGCTTCTGAAAGCTCGCCTCACACTCGTCCGACCACCTGAACTAGGCACCCTTCTGGGTCAACCTGGTCATCGGGCTGCAATAGATAAAAACCCCTCCACAAACCGACGGTAATAACCCGCCAAGCCCAAGAAACTCCGGATCTCTGTAGCTGATGCGGGTCCATGCTAGTCCTTGACTGCCTCAATCTCCTTCAGGTCTACCCGAATACCCTCTGCTGATACAACATGACCCAAGAAAGCAACTGATCCCAACCAAAACTCACACTTCAAAAACATAGCATACAACTGACTATCTCTCAAAGTCCGAAGAGCAACTCTCAGATGCTGCTCTTGCTCCTCCCGGCTGCGGGAATAGATCAACATATCAATGAAGACTATCACGAAAAAATCCAAGTAAGGCTTGAACACTCGGTTCATCAAATCCATAAAAGATGTTGGGCCATTTGTCTGCCCAAATGACATCATCAAGAACTCACAGTGCCCGTACCGAGTGTGGAAAGCTGTCTTAGGGACATTAGATGCCCTAATCCTCAACTGATGGTACCCAGATCTCAAGTCAATCTTCGAAAATACCTTGGAACCCTGAAGCTGATCGAACAAATCATCAATCCTCGGCAATAGATACTTATCTTGATTGTAACCTTGTTCAACTGCCGCTAATCTATACACATTCTCATCGATCCGTCTTTCTTCTTAACACACAATACCAGCACACCCCAAGGCGAGACACTAGGTCTAATAAAGCCCTTATCAATTAAGTCTTGCAACTGCTCCTTCAATTCTTTCAACTCAGGCGGGGTCATATGATATGGCGAAATAGAAATGGGATGAGTGCCCGGAGCCAAATCAATGCAGAAGTCAATATCCTTGTTGGGTGGCATATCCGGTAGGTCTGAAGGAAAAACCTCAGGAAACTCACGAACAATAGGAACAGAATCCATAGAAGGAACCTCAGCACTAGAATCATGAACATATGCCAAATAGGCCAAACACCCCTTCTTGACCATACGCCGAGCCTTCATATATGAGATAACACTACGGTTAGAATGACCATGAGTCCCTCTCCACTCTAAACGAGGCAACCCTGGCAAGGCTAAGGTCACAGTCCTGGCATGACAGTCCAAGATAGCGTGGTAAGGTGATAACCGGTCCATCCCCAATATGACATCAATATCAACCATATCAAAAAGTAACAAATCTACATGAGTGTCAAGACCCCCAATCACAAAGATACATGAACGATGGACACGATCTACCATAATAGAATCACCTACCATTGTAGGCATATATACAGGAGCACTCAAGGAATCACTAGGCATGACCAGATGCGGTGCAAAATAAGATGACACATAGGAGTATGTAGATCCTGGATCAAATAGAACTGAAGCATCTCTACTACAAACTAGAACAGTACCTGTGATAACTGCATCGAAAGCCTCAACCTCAGGCCTGGCTGGAAGAGCATAACATTGGGGCTGGGCCCGACCACTCTGAACTACATCTCTGGGACGGCCTGCTACCGGCTGGCCTCCACCTCTAACGGCCTAGCCTCCACCTCTAATACCTCTTCCTCCACCTCTAGCTAGCTGAGCGGGCGGTGGAACACTCGGTGCATGAACCATGGCACGAGAACCCTAATGCTGAGAGCTGCTCGATGCTCGAGGGCAAAATCTAGCAATATGTCCCATATCGCCACAAGTATAACAAGCCCTCGGCTGCTGAGACTGCTAACCCTGAGGATCTGAATGACCACTCCGAAAGCTCTAGAGTGGCGGTGCACTGATAGGAGCTGGTGGTGCATTGTAGGACTACTGATCAGAATACTGCATATGAGAACCACAGCCATCTGAAGCACCGTGAGAAACCTGAAGTGCTGACTGAAAAGTCCTAGGAGGATGGCCTCTACCAAAAGAATCCCTGCCTCCAGACGAGACACCACTGAATCTGCCTAAATGACGAGGCCTCTTGTTAGACCCCTGACCACCCCCCTGTGATAGAATTATCTCAACCCTCCTGGCCATATTGGCCGCATCCTGAAAGGAAATCTCGCTTCTGTCTTCTTAGCCATCTAAAGTCGAATAGGCTGAACGAGTCCCTCAATGTCTCACTCTCTCTCTCTCTCAGCGGGAAGTATACGAAGAGCATGACAAGCCAAATCAATAAACATGGTCTCGTTGTGAGTAATAGTCATAGAACCCTGCTGGAGATGCTCAAACTGCCTCTGATAGTTCTCCCTCTGAGTGATAGGAAGAAACTTCTCCAGAAATAGCTGAGAAAACTGATCCCAAGTCAAAGCTGGTGACCCAGCTGGTCTGGCCCAAACAATAATCTCTCCACCAAGTCTCCGAAGACGTAGCTGATCTATCACCGGTCTGTGCTGCTGCTTGCTGAAGAAGTGGTACGTGGCCTCGCCATCCTCGAAGGAACAAGAGTTGAAGTTCAACTAGCATTGAGAAATCAAGTCGCATGACAAGAAAGAATAGATTTGAAGTTTTTCCTAACTCTGTAGCCTCTGGGGGATAAATACAGACGTCTCTGTACCGATCCCTCAGATAAATACAGACATCTCCGTGAGACCTAAGTAACCTAGAGCTCAGATGGCGCCTACTAGTGAAAGCTAGGTAAGCCAACCATTTGTATTATTTTCCTTTTACCCATTTTAATCATTTAACAATTAAGAACCAACATTACATAAACAGCAGAATTTAATGAGCGGAAGAACAAAATATAACCCTTTAAATATTACCAATAAAATTCCTTAAACATAGACTACCCAGAACTGGTGTCACAATATCACAGACTGTCTAGGAATACTACAAATAAAGGTATGAAAGATTAATACAATGCTATCTTTGGAATACATGAAAGAAACAAAAAGAAAAGATAGAAGGAGACGTCAAGTACTGCGGATGCCTGCAGGACTACCTCGGGTCACCTGTTAGACTGAAGGTAGCAACCTCACAGTGGTCCAAAAGTTGCAGCACTAGAATCTGCACATAGTGCAAAGTGTAGTATCAGCACAACCGACCCCATGTGCTGGTAAGTGCCTAGCCTAACCTCGGCGAAGTAGTGACGAGGCTAGGTCCAGACTACCAAATAAACTTGTGCAGTTAAATCATATATAGCGAAAAATAAAGGCAGAACTTCACAATTAAAGATAGGAAGGAGGAATCATGCTGCGGGGAACAACAAGTATCAACAGAAAACCAACAGTTAAATGTAGAGAAACCATAACTCACACATAAGTCAACATCCGGTTGACTTTTCCAACCTAAGCTTACTCAAAAGAGTCTAAGAGTCTCATTCCTTTCCAAAATCTCTCCGAACCCGAACCAACCAACCTGATAACACATAATACAGCTGAACAAGACAATCAGAAGCAAAAATGGGGGAAACAAGGCTGAAATTCATAAAACGACCAGCCGTGTCGTTACATCAAAATACAAAAGTATATATTTGATGCACTTATGGTATATGTAAGGTTGTATGGGTCCTAAAGAGTTCATCATGTTCTTTATTGCTAGTTGTTGATCTATATTGTTATTGGTGCCCGTGTGGGGGCTTGTTCTAAATAGCTTAAATTTTATTGGATAGTCCAGTTACAGGGGAAACTCTGCCGAAATTTTTAAGAATTTGTAAAGGTAACCAAAATTTTGGGGGCCATAAGTAAGTTGAGAATTTGGAAAGGAAGTATAGACCCATATGAAGCCAATAAGTGCATATGCTTGGTGGTTGGAGATAAAAAGGATGGAAACTCTATGATTAGAAGTGACTTGTAAAACATTCTAGGACGAATGTTCTTAAGTGGGGGAGAATGTAGAACCCCAGAAAATTTAAAAAAACTTAAGATCTATTAAGAAAGTTAATGTGTGCTAATTATATTATTTTGTGTGCAGACGAGGACTATTAATACGACGGATATTTAATTGGATATTATAATAAGTGTACGAGTTGTATTTGACGTGATATAGGGCATAAGGAGAGCCCTTGGGAAAAATCAAGTTGAAAATAACATTATAGACGAAAGTTCCAAATGAGTACGCACAAGACCTAATTTTAAATAAGCATATCCACACATATATATATAAGGATTTATGTGATAGAAAACCTATCAAATTAAAGAACTTAGATTCTAGTTTCTAATGCTTCAAAATGTTTGTCGTTTGGATATTCCTAAAAGAAGTTATGACCAAATTATCAAAGGTTGGCAGAGGAGTGAACTGGGGATGCGAAGCATCTGGGGCCACGTCTGAAAGAAAGGTTGGCAGTGAAGTACTGCCATAGCATCTGGGTCCGCGTTCGAGCTTCAAAGAAGAGTAAAGTGCGGATGGAAAGCATCCAGGGCCACGTCTGAAATTGTGACGACTGGCCGATCGTCTCATGAGTTACCACTCTGTTTTCGCCATTTCTACTTCTTATTGCTTTAATTATCAGTCCTATGTGTGATCGGGTTGGTTGGCTCGGGTTCGGAAAGGTTTTGAGAAGGTTTGAGACACATAGTCTCTTTTAAGAAAGCTTAAGTTGAAAAAGTAAACCGGATGTTGACTTGTGTGTTAGAGGGCTCAGATGTGAATTTCGATGGTTCGTATAGCTTCGGGAGGTGATTTGTGACTTAGGAGCGTGATCGGAATGTGTTTTGGAGGTCCGGAGTAGATTTAGACTTGAATTGGCAAAATTGAGTTTTTGGCGTTTTTCGGTTGTTAGGCGAGATTTTGATATAGGGGTCAGAATGGAATTCCAGAAGTTGCAGTAGCTTTGTTATGTCATTTGGATGTGTTTGCAAAATTTCAGGTCATTCGGACATGGTTTGGTATACTTTTTGATCAAAAGCGGAATGCGGAAGATTTTAGAACCTTAGGCTTGAATTCGATGTGTTTTGGTTGTTTAGATGTTGTTTGAGGTGTTTTGAAGATTGGTATAAGTTTGAATAAGGTTATGGATTTTGTTTTTGCTTTTGGTTGAGGTCCCGGGGGGCCTCGGGGTAATTTCGGATGGTTGACGAAGAGTTTGGAATTTTTGAAGAAGATGCAGATTTTATGCTTCTAGTATTTCCGCACCTGCGGATTGGGGACCGCAGGTGCGACGTCACATATGCAGAAGATTGGTCGCAGAAGCAGAAGCTGGTGGAGTTGGCAGGAACCGCAGGAGCGGTTGTGGGACCGCATCTGCGAAGGCGCAGGTGCGGTATATTTCATCGCAGATGCGAAAAAATTGGGACTTAAGCGAGGACCGCAGATGCGGTGGTTTTGACCGCAGAAACGGGAATTTGGCGGCAGATGCGAAATCCCTAGACCAGAACATATAAGTTATTTCCTTCGCGATTTTCAGAGGGTTTCACCATTTTATAAAAGCGATTTCGGGAGTTTTGAGCGATTTTTGAAGAAGGATTTCAAGGGAGCTTCATTGAGGTAAGGAATTTTGACCTAAAACTCGTTCTTATTGTATTAATTCATGGATTAGGGCTGAAATTAATGGAAATTCAGCCAAAAATGAAGGAACTAGGGCTTAGAAACTTAGACCTTTGATTGAGGATTTGAAAGACCATTTGTGGTCGGATTTTGGAACTTTTGATATGTATGAACTCGCGAGGAGATAAGGAATCTAATGACGTAAAATTTATCGAATTCCGAGACGTGGGCCCGGGTGCCGGGTTTTGGTAATTTTGGGATTTGCGTTGTTTTTCGATTATTTTTTAGTGGGCTTCATCCCTTTAGCATATTTTGATGGTTACGTTCTATTTTTGGTAGATTCGGAGAATCCGGAGGCTGATTCGAGGGGCAAAGGCATCGTGAGCTAGAGTTTGGGCCGGATTGAGGTGAGTAATGATTTTAAATGCTGTCCTAAGGGTATGAAACCCCAGATTACATAACGTTCAGTTGTGTTGAGGTGACGCACACGCTAGATGACAAGCGTGGGGTCGTGCACCGCTGGGGATTGTGACTTAGTCCATCCCGAATGACTGTTTTACTGCGTATTTGATAGCTAATTGTTTGATATTATTATGTTTTGGGCTAAATGCCATATTTGGGCTTCGTGCCAACTATTTGAACCCGACTTTTACTGATATTTTCCTCACTATTTGATTTCACATTTGTGCTCAGTCATGCCATATTTTACTGGTTTCAAAAACTCAGCTATGTTATTCTGTTTTAAACACCTTAAAGGATATATTTACAGATGTTTTGAGCTGAGCTTCATATTTTACCATTGCCCGAGTGGCTTATGAGACTTTGACTGAGTAAGGCCGAGGGCCTGTATTGTGAGGATACTTTTGGGTCGGGCTTCACACCGCAGCAGTGATATACTGATTATGATAATGTGGCCGAGGGCCTGAGATTGTACGCCACGAGGTGGCTTGTGATTGATATGAGGCCGAGAGCATGTTTATGATGCCATAAGATGGCTTGATATTGCGCTTGGGCCATAAGGGGCCCCTCCCGTAGTCTCTACCCCCCAGTGAGCGCGGGCAACCATTGTGATATGAGATATAGCCCGAGGAGCTGGTATTGTTCTGTGATATTGCCCGAGGGGCCGAGTCTGTTGTATTACTAAGCCCGAGGGGCAATTCTTGTGTGTTTACCTTTCTTGCTGTTTTTCCTTTTATTGTTTAACTGCTTAAAAGGGTGTTTTATGAGATTTCACTATTTAATTGTGTTTACTGATTTTGTTCTGCCTCTTATAGCCTATTGTTGTGTTTAACGTGATTTTATATCGCTCAGTCTTAATTTATTGTTATTACTCACTGAGTTGGAGTACTCACTTTACTCCCTGCACCCATGTGTGCAGATTCGGGTGCTATAGGTCCTGTTACTGAGGGTTGATAGTTCCAGCAGATCTTCGGAGATTTACTAGGTAGGTGTTTGGCGATTCGCAGCCCAGTGCATTCTCCCTCTATTTTATTCCCTTGTGATTCAGTTATGTAGATTAGACTTTCAGACTCGTAGTATTATTTTAGATGCTCATGACTGGTGACACCCCAATGACAGGCTGTGTTGGTTTTCTTTTCTTGAATTCCGCAAATTATACTATTAACTTTTATTTTGGGATTATAAATTCTGTTAAAGACTTAGCATTTATTATTTTAATTGCTTAAGGTGAATTGGAAGTGTGTCGGCTGGCCTTGTCTTCTCAAGAGGCACCATCACGACCGGGTTTGGGGTTTGGGGTCGTGACAAGTTGGTATTAGAGCCTAGATTACATAGGTCTCACGAGTCATGAGCTGGTTTAGTAGAGTCTCGCGGATCGGTATGGAGACGTTTGTATTTATCCTCGAGAGGCTGCAGAACCTTTAGGAAAATTCCATATTCTTTAAATTTTGTCGTGCAAATTTGTTGATCCGAGAACTAAACTTCTGTTATTCTATTCTCTCACAGATGGTGAGGACACGTGCTACCGGTCAGGATGGACGACCACCAGTACCGTCCACGTCCCACCTGGTGGATCAGCAGGTGCTGCCCCAACTGCTTTGTGGGCTGCACCTCTACCCCTACCACGGCCTCGACCACGTCCCGGCCTCTAGCGGCTCCAATTTAGGAGCAGGTCCCAGTTGTGGACACTCTAGCAGCACCAGCTCAGGCACCAGCTGTGCCCATTGTGATTTCGGGTCTTCAGGAGACTTTGGCCCAGATTTTGACAGTATGTACGAGTCTTGCTCAGGCGGTCGCGGTCTCTACTGCCGCAGCCACTTCTCAGGCAGGGGGAGGCTCTCAGACTCCCGCCGCCCGCACACCCGATCTGGTGGTTCAGGGAGTGCAGACACCCGAGGCACCACTAGCCCAGCTGGCGGCAGCTGCTTAGGGTTACGTAGCTCCAGTTATGCCAGAGGACAAGCAGCGTATATTGGAGAGGTTTGGCAGACTCCAGCCTCCTACTTTTAGTGGTGCTGAGGGCGAGGATGCCCAGGGCTTCTTAGACAGATGTTAGAGGATTCATCGCACCACGAGTATTCTGGAGACCAACGGGGTTGCATTCATGACCTTTCAGTTTACCGGAGATACCTTCACTTGGTGGGAGGCATATGAGAGGCGTAGGCCTGTTGGTTCGGCACCTCTGACTTGGCAGCAGTTCTCCGCTCTATTTCTGGAGAAGTATGTCCCACAGCCCCGCTGGGAGGAGCTACGTAGGCAGATCGAGCAGTTACAACAGGGGGATATGACTGTACTCAGTACGAGATGAGGTTCTTAGAGTTAGCTCGACATGCTATTTGGCTGGTTGCTACGGAGAGAGAGAGGATCAGGAGGTTTGTTGATGGCCTCACCTACCAGCTTCGAGTTCTCATGAATAGGGAGAGAGTGTCAAGTGCTATGTTTGAGGAGGTTATGGATATTGCTCGTGAGATTGAGTCAGTTCGTCGCCAGGAGCGTGAGGAGAGGGAGGCCAAAAGGCCTGGTGGTCATTGTAGTTATGGGGGTGCTCCTTCGAAGGGCTAGTTTCAGCACGGCAGAGGTCGTCAGTTCAGGCATGCTCAGTCAGCTCGCCCAAGTTATCGTGGGGCATCATCAGGCCATAGTTCTCATAGTTCTCAGCAGGTTCATTCCTCACTCAGTGCACTTCCTGCCTAGGGTTCGTCCCGTGCTTCATTAGTTCAGGATTCTTCTACGCCAGGTGCGTCTGCTAGTCATTCTGATGCTAGGGGTTCCCATCAGTCCCCGTCTCCAGCACCCGGGAGTTGCTACGAGTGTGGAGAGATGGGCCACTTGTGGAGGCAGTGTCCTCGTCGTCTTGGGGGTTCATCTCAGTAGAAGGGTCAGTCATCAGCCTCAGCCCCAGCCACTTCACCACCCACCCAGCCAGCTAGGGGTGGAGGACAATCATCTAGGGGTCGCCCCAGAGGGGGAGGTCGATCCGGTGGTGGTCAGGCCCGCTTCTATGCACTTCCAGTTAGGCCTGATGCGATTGCTTCAGACGCGATGATTACAGGTATTATTTCAGTCTGTCGCAGGGATGCTTCTGTGTTATTTGACCCTGGTTCTACCATCTTTTATGTGTCATCTTATTTTGCCCATTATCTGGATATGCCCTGCGAGTCCCTTATTTCTTCTATTCATGTCTCTACGCCGGTGGGCGATACAATTGTGGTAGACCGTGTGTACCGGTTGTGTGTTGTGACTATTGGGGGTCTGGAGACCGAGTGGATATGTTATTATTATGTATGGTGGACTTTGATGTTATATTGGGCATGGACTGGTTATCTCCGTGCCGGGCTATTTTGTACTGTCATGCCAAGACAGTGACTTTGGCTATGCCGGGTATGCCACGGATTGAGTGGCGAGGTTTGACCGATTATGTTCCCAGTAGGGTGATTTCTTTCTTGAAGGACCATCATATGGTTGGGAAAGGTTGTCTTTTGTATCTAGCTTTTGTGAGGGATGTCAGTGCAGAGGCTCCCAGTATTGATTCTATTCTAGTTGTGAGGGATTTCCCCGATGTGTTTCCTGCAGACCTGGTGGGCATGCCACCGGACAGGGATATAGATTCTGGTATTGACCTGGTGCTGGGCACTCAGCCCATTTCTTTTCCACCATATCGTATCGCACCAGCGGAGTTGAAGGAGTCAAAGAGCAGCTTCAGGAACTCCTGGATAAGGGGTTCATTCGTCCTAGTGTGTCACCGTGGGGTGCGCCGGTACTCTTTGTGAAGAAGAAGGATGGCACGATGAGAATGTGCATTGATTACAGGCAGTTGAACAAAGTAACAATTAAACAAGTATCCCTTGCCTCGTATCGATGATTTTTTCGACAAGTTTCAGGGAGCGAGAGTGTTCTCCAAGATTGATCTCTGTTCGGGTTATCACCAGTTGAAGATCAGGGACTCAGATATACTTAAGACAACTTTCATGACCCGATATGGTCATTATGAGTTCTTGGTGATGTCTTTCGGGCTAACCAATGCCGCAGCAGCGTTCATGCACTTGAACAGTGTGTTCCGACCGTATCTCGACTCATTTGTTATAGTGTTCATTGATGATATTCTGGTGTACTCGCGTAGTCAGGAGGAGCACGCGGAGCATTTGAGAGTGGTGTTGTAGAGATTGAGAGAGGAGAAGCTTTATGCAAACTTCTCCAAATGTGAGTTCTGGCTCAGTTCAGTGGATTTCTTGGGGCACGTGGTGTCCAGCGAGGGTATTCAGGTGGACCCGAAGAAGATAGAGGCGGTTCAGAATTGGCCCAGACCGTCCTCAGCTACAGAGATTCGCAGCTTTCTTGGTTTGGCGGGTTATTATCGCCGGTTTGTTCAGGGATTTTCGTCTATTGCATCGCCCTTGACCAAGTTGACCCAGAAAGGTGTTTCATTTCAGTGGTCTGATGAGTGTGAGGAGAGCTTTCAGAAGCTCAAGACTGCCTTGACCACAGCTCCAGTGTTAGTGTTGCCATCAGCTTCAGGTTCTTATACCGTGTATTTTGATGCTTTGAGAGTTGGTATTGGGTGTGTTCTGATGCATGACACTAGAGTTATTGCTTATGCTTCTCGTCAGTTGAAGCCCCACGAGAAGAACTACCCTGTTCATGATTTGGAGTTGGCTGCCATTGTTCACGCGTTGAAGATTTGGAGGCATTATTTGTATGGTGTGTCTTGTGAGGTGTATACCGATCATCGTAGCCTCCAGAACTTGTTCAAACAGAAGGATCTCAATCTGAGGCAGGGAAGGTGGTTGGAGTTGCTTAAGAATTATGACATTACTATCTTGTATCACCCGGGGAAGGCCAATGTGGTGGCCGATGCTTTGAGCCGAAAGGCGATAAGTATGGGGAGTTTGGCGTATATTCCAGTTGGGGAGAGACTTTTTGCAGTTGATGTTCAGGCTTTGGCCAATCGGTTCGTGAGGTTGGATATTTTGGAGCCCAGTAGGCTATTGGCTTGTGTGATTTCTCGGTCTTCCTTATATGAGTGCATTAGAGAGCGCCAATATGATGATCCTCACTTGCTTGTCCTTAAGGACAGAGTTCAGCATGATGATGCTAGGGTTGTGACTATCGGCGATGATGGGGTGTTGAGGATGTAGGGTTGAATTTGTGTGCCCAATGTGGATGGGCTTCGAGAGTTGATTCTGGAGGAGGCCCATAGCTCGCGGTATTCCATTTATCTGGGTGCCGCGAAGATGTATCAGGATCTGAGACAGCATTACTGGTAGAGGAGAATGAAGAAAGAAATTGTGGGATTTGTAGCTCGGTGTCTCAATTGTCAGCAGGTGAAATATGAGCATCAGAGGCCGGGTGGCTTGCTTTAGCAGATGGATATTCCGGAGTGGAAGTGGGAGCGGATCACCATGGATTTTGTAGTTGGGCTCCCACGGACTTTGAAGAAGTTTGATTCTATCTGGGTAATTGTAGATCGGTTGACCAAGTTAGCGCACTTCATTCCTATCTGTACTACTTACTCTTCAGAGCGGTTGGCAGAGATATATATCCGGGAGATTTTTTGTTTGCATGGTGTCCCGGTATCCATCATTTCAGATCGGGGCACTCAGTTTACTTCACAGTTTTGGAGGTCTGTACAGCGAGAGTTGGGTACTCAGGTTGAGTTGAGCACCACTTTTCACCCTCAGACGGACGGGCAGTCCGAGCGTACTATTCAGTTATTGGAGGACATGCTACGCACCTGTGTCATTGATTTCGGAGGGTCATGGGATCAGATTCTACGGGTCGCAGAGTTTGCTTATTATAACAGCTACGAATCAAGTATTTAGATGGATCCATATGAGGCTTTGTATGGGAGGCGGTGTAGATCTCTAGTTGGTTGGTTTGAGTCGGGCGAGGCCAGGCTATTGGGTACAGATTTGGTACAGGATTTTTTAGACAAGGTGAAGCTGATTCAGGAGAGGATTCGTACAGCGCAGTCGAGACAAAAAATCTATGCGGACAGGAAGGTTTGTGATGTGTCCTACATGGTTGGTGAGAAGGTTCTGTTGAAGGTTTCACCCATGAAGGGTGTTATGAGATTCGGAATGAAGGGTAAATTGAGTCCGCGGTTCATTGGGCCTTTTGAGGTACTTCGGAGGATTAGGGAGGTGGCTTATGAGCTTGCTTTGCCACCCAGCTTGTCGAGTGTGCACCCGGTGTTTCATGTTTCCATGCTCCGGAAGTATATTGGGGATCCGTCTCATATTTTGTATTTCAGTACGATTCAGTTAGAGGGTGATCTGACTTATGATGTAGAGCCAGCAGCTATTTTGGAGCGTCAGGTTCCAAAGTTGAGATCAAAAGCTATAGCTTCAGTGAAAGTGCAGTGGAGAGGTCGGCCCGTGGAGGAGGCTACCTGGGAGACCGAGCGGGAGATGCGGAGCAGATATCCTTACCTATTTGAGGCTTTAGGTACGTTTCTTGACTCGTTCGAGGATGAACGCTTGTTTAAGAAGGGGAGGATGTGACGACCCGGCCGGTCGTCTCATGCGTTACCGCTCCGTTTTCCCCATTTCTTCTTCTTATTGCTTTAACTATCAGTCCTATGTGTGATCGGATTGGTTGGCTCGGGTTCGGAAAGGTTTTGAGAAGGTTTGAGACACTTAATCTCTTTTAAGAAAGCGTAAGTTGGAAAAGTCAACCAGATGTTGACTTGTGTGTTAGAGGGCTCGGATGTGAATTTCGATGGTTAAGATAGCTTCGGGAGGTGATTTGTGACTTAGGAGCGTGATCGGAATGTGTTTTGGAGGTCCGGAGTAGATTTAGGCTTGAATTGGCAAAATTGGGTTTTTGGCATTTTCCGGTTGTTAGGCGAGATTTTGATATAGGGGTCAGAATGGAATTTTGGAAGTTGCAGTAGCTTTGTTATGTTATTTGGGATGTGTGTGCAATATTTCAGGTCATTCGGACGTGGTTTGGTATACTTTTTGATCAAAAGCGGAATGCGGAAGATTTTAGAACCTTAGGCTTGAATTCGATGTGTTTTGGTTGTTTAGATGTTGTTTGAGGTGTTTTGAAGATTGGTATAAGTTTGAATAAGGTTATGGATTATGTTTGTGCTTTGGTTGAGGTCCCGGGGGCCTCGGGGTGATTTCAGATGGTTGACGGAGAGTTTGGAATTTTTGAAGAAGCTGCAAATTTTTTGCTTCTGGTGGAGTTGGCAGGAACTGCAGGAGCGGTTGTGGGACCGCATCTGCGAAGGGGAAGGTGCGGTATGTTTCATCGCAGATGCGGAAAAATTGGGACTTATGCGAGGACCACAGATGCGATGGTTTTGACCGCAGAAACGGTACCGCAGAAGCGGGAATTTTGCCGCTGATATAAAATCCCTGGACCAGAACATATAAGTTATTTCCTTCGCGATTTTCAGAGGGTTTCACCATTTTTTAAAAGCGATTTTGGGAATTTCGAGCGATTTTTTAAGAAGGATTTCAAGGGAGCTTCATTGAGGTAAGGAATTTTGACCTAAAACTCGTTCTTATTGTATTAATTCATGGATTAGGGCTGAAATTAATGGAAATTAGCCAAAAATGAAGGAACTAGGGCTTAGAAACTTAGGCCTTTGATTAAGGATTTGAAAGACCATTTGTGGTCGGATTTTGGAACTTTTGATATGTATGAACTCGTGGGGAGATAAGAAATCTAATGACGTAAAATTTAACGAATTTCGAGACAAGGGCCCGGGGGCCGGGTTTTGGTAATTTCGGGATTTGCGTTGTTTTCGATTATTTTCGAGTGGACTTCGTCCCTTTAGCATATTTTGATGGTTACGTTCTGTTTTTGGTAGATTCGGAGCATCCGGAAGCTGATTCGAGGGGCAAAGGCATCGCGAGCTAAAGTTTGGGCCGGATTGAAGTGAGTAATAATTTTAAATGCTGTCCTGAGGGTATGAAACCCCAGATTACACAACGTTCGGCTGTATTGAGGTAACGCACATGCTAGATGACGAGCGTGGGGTCGTGCACTATTGGGGATTGTGACTTAGTCCATCCCGAATGACCGTTTTACTGCGTATTAGATAGCTAATTGTTTGATATTATTATGTTTTGGGTTAAATGCCATATTTGGGCTTCGTAACTATTTGAACCCTTAGGGGACTATTACTGATATTTTCCTCACTATTTGATTTCACATTTGTGCTCAGACATGCCATATTTTACTGGTTTCAAAAACTCAGCTAAGTTATTCTGTTTTAAACACCTTAAAGGATATTTTTAAAGATGTTTAGAGCTGAGCTTCATATTTTACTGTTGCCCGAGGGGCTTATGAGATTCTGACTGAGTAAGGCCGAGGGCCTGTATTGTGAGGATACTTTTGGGTCGGGCTGCACGCTGCAGCAATGATATACTGATTATGATAATGAGGCTGAGTGCCTGAGATTGTACGCCACGAGGTGTCTTGTGATTGATATGAGGCCGAGAGCCTGTTTATGATGCCACGAGATGGCTTGATATTGCGGTTGAGCCATAAGGGGCCTCTCCCGGAGTCTATACACCCCTAGTGAGCGCGGGTACTCATTGTGATATGAGATATAGCCCGAGGGGCTGGTATTGTTCTGTGATATTGCCCGAGGGGCCGAGTCTGTTGTGTTACTGAGCCCGAGGGGCAATTCTTGTGTGTTTACCTTTCTAGCTATTTTTCCTTTAATTGTTTAACTGCTTAAAAGGGTCTTTTATGAGATTTCACTGTTTAATTGTGTTTACTGATTTTGTTTTGCCTCTTATAGCTAATTGTTGTGTTTAACATTATTTTATATCGCTCAGTCTTCATTTATTGTTATTACTCACTGAGTTGGAGTACTCACTTTACTCCTTGCACCCCTGTGTGCAGATCCGGGCGCTACAGGTCCTGCTACTGAGGGTTGATAGTTCCAGCAGATCTTCGGAGATTTACCAGGTAGCTGCTTGGCGATTCACAGCCCAGTGCATTCTCCCTCTATTTTATTCTCTTTTGATTCAATTATGTAGTAGTGGATTAGACTTTCAGACTCGTAGTATTGTTTTAGATGCTCATGACTGGTGACACCCCGATGACGGGCTGTGTTGGTTTTCTTTTCTTGAATTCCGCAAATTATACTGTTAACCTTTATTTTGGGATTATATATTCTGTTAAAGACTTAGAAATTATTATTTTAATTGCTTAAGGTGAATTGGAAGTGTGTCGGCTGGCCTTGTCTTCACGAGAGGCGCCATCACGACCGAGTTTGGGGTTTAGGGTCGTGACAGAAACCCAGAAATCTGGGCCTATAAATACAAAATCGGGGGAAGAGAGTATTTTGTGTATTGGGAATTAGAGTTCTTGAGGTGAAGAGGCGATTTTAAGCTCAAATCAAGTCCAATCAACTAAGTTAATGATGTTTTAGGTTGATTCTTACTCAATATACATTATTTCTAACATCATTCTTACATCTAAATATTAGATTTCATCATCAAATCCTCAAGAACACAAAAATCACCAAAGTTGTGATTTTTCAAGATTGATCTACTAGAGATAATTTCAATGCTTAAAACTTGTTTGTTATGAGTAGTTATAAGTATTTGAAGCATTTTTACAAGTTTTAATGGTTGAAAAATTGGATTATAGAAATCTATAAACCTATGAAATTATTTGTTAGCAAAAATTGGAAATAATCAACTAAGTAATCACCCGAATCATATATTTTGCAAGTGTTGATTATGGAAGATGCTGAATAGTAACTTGGTGGCACTGGCAATTGATGTAGAATCAATAATAACTTCGAATGGGTATTAAAATATAAGAATGAGGTTGAATGGTCTAGCATGTAAATCCATTTGGCGATTTGAGTTGTTATAGGCTTGTAGCCAACTTATGAGCCATATGTGGATATTGATCAATATCTTAGGTCATATTTTGATGTAATTAGGATGTCTAATTGCAGATATCGACTTGTTGGTGATGTTGAGGGTTTTAATCAACATTGGAATGATGGAAGAGGATTGAAAGCTTGTGAATATTAATAAAGCGAAAGGAGGTAAGTTGATTAATACTTACTCTTCTTGAGGGACCTTCTCTAAAATCATGTTTCGAATTAATACTTAAGTTGTTTGCAAATGTACTTTCGTGCTTGCGGGAATAAACAAGTTGTTGCATATGTAGTGTCATGTTATTTTATAAAATATTATTTTAAATCTTGTTGGCAAAATGACACTCAAGGTAAATGTTATAATTTTTAGCAAAACTTACGTATTGATAAGGGTTTACCTATTTGAGTGCTAAAGATAAGTTATCATGGAAAGTATTGATTTTTGAAATTGATGAGAAGAATAGCGCTTGTGGTATCTTTTAAAGATTGGTATTAAATTGCTAAAGGCTTTAACATGTAAAAGGTTGTTTGTTTAAGTTTGTTCAAATGATTTATATTTTTTATAAATGCTATAATTTGATAAAAATAGATTCTTTGAAGCTACTACGCTATGAATCTATTTTTGAGGTGTCAAATATTTTGGGAGTTACTTTTATTCATCGAGATTGACTTTGGATATATTGTGTTCGTCGATGAAACTACACGTGCCGATGTAGGCGTAGATGGCCACTTTGTGGTATAGACTACGGCAGAGTGCTCTCCCTCGAGAGGGTACTATTTTGTGCTATTCTTAGCATGGCTGAGTCGATTCGTACGGCACTACGATGAGACGACCTGAGCAAGTAGGGTATATGATATTTGTCGCTAGGTACATAACCCAGTTGACCTTGTTATGTCGGTGATGGTATAGTACTCTCGGTGAAAAGTAAGGATGATTTTCTTATATTTAGGCCTAAAGAGCCGAAAGTGATTTTAATGGCTTAAAGCAAATGGGAATGATTTTGTATGATTTTATACAAAAAGCTTGGGTATTTTGTAAGCTTGTATTGTGGGTTATATTTCACTATACTTTTATTAAAAATGACAAGTATCATGAATTGATAAAATTGCTTATCATTTTATATCATATTGGTGCATTAGTTTTATAATGTTTGTTCTAAGAACTTAAGTTAGAGAGAGTCTATGACACTTATTGACTACCGTTGTGGTGTACTCAGCCCTTGGGGACCCCCTTCAAGGCCCTGCTTACTTTACATGTTTCAGGATGAGGTATGATACGTGGCATGCGGTCAGGGCTAGGATGACTCTCTTCTTGAGGTATATGGTGAGGCACCACTCCTATTTCGTGGTAGCTATCATGTATTTTCTTAATTTACGCTAGTCGAGTATTATCCCAAGTGTTTAATTCTATTTTTTGGTATAGAGGCTCCATAATAGTTGTGAAAGGTTGTAGTAATGGGGTTGTACATGACATACATGAAAATATATTTATTTTACTTGGTCTCATTGTTATTATCATGAAAGGCGTCATGGGTGATTTTGAATTGGAAAATATTTTATCATTTAACTCGAAAATGTATATGATTTTCAAGGAGCTTCCGCAGTGAAATTGGTTTCCTTGCCTCTTGTCTCACCCTTGCCCCCTACCCCCCCCCCCCTCGCCCCTCCCCTCCCCTCATCCCACCCGAGGACATGACCTCACTCTACCATCAAAGACTACAACCACTATACCTACAACAGACTAAAGAATACTCATTAGCACACAGTATGCGACGAACCAAACTACAAAAAAATCAGTTGTAGCTATAGGCACGCTAGTAGTATGATTAAACTAATGCGAACTAAAATAACAACATATTAGCTAACACCAAGAAGAGAAACAGGAAAGTGGGAGGTACCAACACTCGAGAATAGAACTTGGAATTGTCTTGGTGTACTCGACAATACTACGACACCTGGCACGTTCATGTCCAACTTCCCATCATTGTTGACACTTGCCCTAGCTGCTCTCATATGCTTGTGTGTGTTCTTACCGCTCATCTCCAATAACCACCAAATTTTTACCTTATAGACACACAAAACACCGCAGAACCAAAAAAGGGAGGTTGTCACAAGACGGGAAAGAAGAAGGGAAAAGGAGAAAGAAACAGCAGGGGGGAGACGGACTTGCAATAAAAAAAAGAAGGAAAGAGAGGGAGAAGGGGCCGAAGGAGAACCAGAAAAGGGGGCTGTAGTCGCCGAAGATAGTGTTTGATGGCGTGTCAGTGGTTGCTGGAGATGCCTGCTACAGTTAGGGTCTGGGGTGGGGAGGAGAAGAGAAGGGGGGAGAGAGAGGGGGATGACATGCGGGAGAAATGAGGGAAAGTGAGGGGCGTACCTACTGGAGAGTGGTCGTCGGAGCCTCTGTTGGTCGCCAGCCGGTCGTCAGTGACCGTTAGAGTAGAGTGGGAGAGGGGTCACGTAGAGAGAGAAAGAGTGTAGTCCAAATGTCATTTTGTAACACATTTATTTTGCTAAAACACAAAGATAGTTCAAACTTTTTGAGACTTCATCAATACTGCAATATTCTAATTCCTTTATGTTGAAATTCAGAGAATTGGGCACCTTAACTCGATTTAGAAATTACTATTAAACATTAGTTTGTTGAATTGGGTGGAATGATAAAATTAAAAACGTCATGGACAACTATTGAAGCATGCTTAAGCTTGGATTCAAAAATTGGAGTTTTCAAAATTGGATTTTATTTCGAGTGGGTGTTGTGGAAATAGATTGGGTACTTCTTAAGTAGTGTGAATCTCAATTTTGGAACTTTGGTGGAGATTTTAGGTTGTTTGATTGAAATTTGAGCCAAATTCGAAGTACACAAAATGAACATGGAGGAAGATCATATGTGCATAGGCGAATCTATGATTTGAAAATCTTGAGTGCACTACCGATTTCAAGCAAAACTGATGCTAGTTATAGTGTCAGGTGATGTGAAAAAAATGAATATATTATGACTTATTACTTGATACAATAAACTATTTGAAAGCATTTAAATTTTATCAGATTTAAATCCATAAAATAATTTGGACTATAATAAATTCAAGACATTTGTCCAAAAAAATATTGTGGCTAATAAATTGGGCTAATTCAATATATATGTGTATGGTTAGTCCATTTTGGACAACAAATTAAATGATAAGTCCACTTCATTGGCCCAAGGTCCAAGTGGTTATTATCCTATCTTAAAGCCCAGACTCATGCCACGTGCCAAGTGATGTGGCAATCCATGTCAGAAGAACGAGCCAATCAAATTAAGACACGTGTCAAATGATGTGGCGATCCAAGATAAATCAATGATCAATGAAATTATCTCATGTGTCAAGAGAGGGTGGCATACCAAATAAAATAAACAACCAATAGATTTTTGCCAAGTATCTAGATGGTATTATCCAGTTTAAATGGACCAATCAAATGGCAAAGTCACACCACTCCCTACAACTATAAATAGAGCTCTTCATAAAGCTAGAAGACACCAGAATTAAGGACAAGAAGCAATAAGAGAGCTCGTAGATCAAAGGCTGTAGGTTTCTCTACAAGCTACAGTTCAAGCACTCAAGTACAAGATCAAGATCAAGATCAAGAACGAAAGCAAATAAAATACCAAGGCGTTCGAGATCAAATTACTTTTCGTGATCAAACCCGAATTTGAGTTCAAGAAGGAGATTCAAGACCAAGCTTTACAAGACCTTGAATCAAAATCAAAATCAAGCTCATCAGGATAGCTTATATTCTTGAAGAATCAGAGGAATACCATAGAGATTGAAATCAAATACTACATTTGTTACGCAATTTTCCAGTCTTGATTATTTATTTTTCTCGACACAAAAATTTATTGTTACAAATTTCTGGCACGCCTAGTAGGATGCTCACTACCTCTCATCTCTTCAATTGCTAAATTTCAAGAACACTAAAATGGCTCCTAAGAAGATCAATTTCAAATCTACTACTGCTAAGACTATGGATTCCAAGTTTTCCTCTGATGTTGAAAATTTATTGGATGCTACTATGGAAAGCTTAGGGCATATCACTAGTAACAAAGCAAACTTGTTGGGACAACAAGCATTTCAAATGTCGTCTGTATCTGTTCCTATCTTTGATTTCCGATCCTCAAAGGGGGCAAAATCATTTCCATCTTAATTGGAAGAAGGAGTGAACATTGCTGAAATTGTTGAAAAGACGTTGGCTCTACTTAGCTCGTCTAGATCTAAGAATCTCATCACACAAGATGATGAAGATGTATTGATCACTAGATCTGCTCCAATCACTCCACGTGAGTTGTTCCACCCAAAGTATGGTGTAAGAGAAAATCCATTCTTTGCTCCACCTTCCATGACAGGTATCTAAGCAATGGGTGACTAATACTTCGACTTTAGAAGAACAACTCGCAAATTTAACAAAGGAAATTGAGGGGTTAACAAAGCATATGCAAGATCAAGATAATCAAATTGGCAAGCTGACAGATAGAGTTGACAGCATGATGGAGGGAGATTCAAGTCATGCCCCTGGAAAGCTCCCTATGATGCAAGATAAAGGAGACTCATCTGCAAGGCAAACAAAGACTCCTAAAGAACTTCAAATTTCATCTGATGGGGTTCTTCCCATTGACCAATTGAATGATTTCATCATGGAAACCATCAGATATAAGTACGACATTGCTGCCAAGTCTTCTCTCGCATATGCAAAGCCATACACTACAAGAATTCATAGTTTGAATATGCATGCAAGTTATCAACCCCCAAAATTTCAACAATTTGATGGTAAAGGAAAGACAAAGCAACACATTGCACATTTCGTCAAAACTAGTACTAATGCTGGAACCTACAGAGATTATCTTGTCAAGAAGTTTGTCCGTTCCTTAAAAGGAAATGCTTTGATTGGTACACTAATCTCGAGGCTGGTTTCATCAATAGTTGGGAGCAACTTGAAAAAGAATTTATCAATGGCTTTTATAGCACAAGACGAACCGTAAGTATGGTTGAACTCACAAACACGCATTCATGGAAGGATGAGCCGATCGTTAATTTCATCAATCGATGGAGAAATGCGAGCCTCAGCTGTAAAGACAGACTTAGTGAACCTTCTAGAATAGAAATGTGTATCCAAGGAATGCATTGGGGACTTTGCTATATCCTACAGGGTATCAAGCCTATGTCTTTTGAAGAATTGGCTACGCGTGCTCATGATATGGAGTTAGCATGTCTTCAAGTGGAAATCAAGGGCCACCTGTTTATGAACCTCGCAAAGTGAAGGATAAACAAGAAATAAAGAAAGGAGGCAAGTTTGTGCCGAAAATCTAAGAGCAAGGAATCAATGAATGTTAATGCCTCGTCATTAAAGGTCACTACAAAAGTGAGTAAAAAGCGAAGTGTGAAGAGAACGTCCTTACAGGATAAAGTTGGCTGAAGGTTAACTCTAAAGGAAATGCAAGCGAAAGAATATCCATTCTTGGACTCTGATGTTCCAGCAATTTTTGAAGAACTCATTGAGTTACCAGAAATGAAAGGCCAGACAAAGCTAGAAGGACTAGTGATCCAAATTATTGCAAGTACCATCGGTTGATTAGCCACCCTATTGAAAAGTGCTTTATCTTCAAGGAGAAGTTCATGGACTTGGCAGCTGAAGGAAAAATCTTGCTCGAGGATCAGAAGGAAAGTTTGAATCAAATCTTTGTTCTTTTTGGTTTACTTGATCCTATTGTCCTTTGCAAATTTGTCGAAGCACATGAAAGTGATGGCGTACAAACTCCAAACTGCATCATCACCAAATTTGATTAAATTTAGTGACCTGGAACCTATCGACGTGAGAAAAACATTGCCTCTCACTATAGAGAATGAAGTAATAGTGGACGAATGATCTCAAGAGGAAAGTGAATCACGTGATGGTAAAACTAATGATGAAGGTTGGATTCTTGTGACTCGGTGGAGACGCTGCAACACAACTTCACAAAAGGAGTCAAGTAAGCAATTAACTAGGGGGGAAATGGTGAAAAGACCCAAGAAGAAAATGATAAAGAAGATTTGGAAGAACAAAAAAATAGAGGAGAATCACTATCAAAGGCTACGTCGTCCAGTGACATTTGATGAATTCCTACCAAGCTGGTTATACCCGCAAGCTTCCTCAGAATATATCAAGGTCCTCATGTTATAAGGTAGATGAAGAAACAAAGGAAGATCCATCATTTCTGCCACTTCCCTTGTCTAAAAAACTCGCTGAGCATCTTTCGGAATAAGTGGACACTTGTGATGCAAAAAACACATTTACTAATAATGATCTTTTGCTTGGTGAAACATACCATAATCATCCCCTGTTTATGGTTGGATTTGTGCGTGAGCGGAGAATAAGTAGAATTTTGATTGATGATGGATCTGGTATCAACATTCTCACAATTCATACTGTCAAAGAGCTCGACAAACCGATGGATGAACTATATGAAAGTCGTTTGATGATTCCATGGTTCAATCAAGGGGGCAAAGAGCTATAGGGGCCATCAAATTAGAAATCAATATGGGAGATATGCGTTTGAATACATGGATGCATGTGATCGATGCAAAGATCTCATATAATATCTTGTTAAGAAGGCCATGGATACACGAGAACAAAGTGGTTTCATCTACCTACCACCAATACCTGAAGTACTGTGAGATGGGATCGAAAAGAAGATAATTGATGATGATAAGCCATTTACCGAGGTGGAATAATACTTTGCCGATGCGAAATTCTACTTAAAGAAATACGTCTCAAAGGAGGTCAAGGTTGATGATGTGATGTTGACCAAAAGTGTTTCAAAAAAGGTTGATGCCACAACTAGAAAGGCAAAGATTACGGTTGAAAAAGATTAGGTGCTTTGTGATCGGAACAAGATAAATGAGGCATCTTCAAGTAAGAAAGTGACTTATGTTCTTCGTTATGTCCCTAAGGCAAGGAAGGTTGAAGATCCATCTTCTGAACTACAAGGTAATCTGTTAGGAGACTTGACCCTTCCTATCAAGAAAATTGATGAAATTAAGTCATCTACAAAGTTGCTTAAAGGGTTTGTCAAATCATCAAACCACAATTCGCTTCTAGATCTAGCACTTACTGTAAAGCGCACAGATGAGGGCTTTGACCCTAAATGCCTACAAGTTTTTAGCAAAAGCTGGATATGATCCCAATGAACCATCCAAGTTGAGAAAGCTCCCACCTGAAACTTCAAACCCTACTCAAAAGATGATGATGGAGAAAGGGTACCACTGAAACAGTCACGTAAAGGTTTGGGTTACAAACAACTTCGTCAATCTGTATCTCTATTAGAAGGGTATGTTGTAACTAAATTACTTCTAGAGAAGTGTCTACAACGCTCAAGGAGAAGCCTTCTGCATTTGATCGACTTATGAAACCAAAGACCTTAGTCTTTGATAGGTTGGGACCACTGAAGAAGGAAAACAAGCACCATGGAAGTAATAGAAGGATTGGAGCACCTATCTTTGCTAAAAGGGAGATTTTGACCATAGATTGTCCAAGTCTGATTCCTTTTAGAATGAAGCAAGAGACAAAACATGTAGTTTTGTGCAGAGAGGTACTCAAAGCAAAGGATCATACGATAGTGCATACAAAAGAACGTGAGGAAGATGAAGAAAGTGTGGGGTCATCATATCATATCACAATTCATGATGAACAAAATCCTTCATCTCGTATGGAAGTCGAGGAAAAGTGGTTGATATTCATTTATGCCATCATATATCTTTTAGTGATGGTGATCCTCAAGAGGATGAAGACGCTAAAGATGCACCACCTGATGCACTAAAAGAAGTCAATCTCGGAGATGTTGAAGATCCAAAGCCCACATATGTAAGTGCCTCTCTAACTAGTGATGAAGAGAGCAAATATATTGAACTACTTAAGGAGTTCAAAGAAATATTTGCTTGGAGCTACAAGGAAATGCTAGGTTTAGACCCCAATGTAGCCGTTCATCATCTTGCTGTCAAACGAGGCACTCGTCCTGTGAAGCAAGCACAACGTCGCTTCAGACTAGAACGGGTTCCCTTGATTGAAATCGAAGTTAACAAGCTTATTGAGGCTTGTTTTGTTCATGAAGTGAAATATCCTACATAGATTTCAAGCATCGTCCCTATAAGAGAAAAGAATGGCCAAATCCGAGTTTCTGTTGACTTTAGGGACCTAAATAATGCTTGTCCTAAGGATGAATTTCCCCTTCCCATCTTGGAGCTCATGATTGATGCCACAATTGAATATGAGGCGGTGTGTTTCATGGATGGTTCGCCTGGATATAAACAAATTCACATGGCACCGAACGATGAAGAACTTACCGCCTTTCGAACCCCTAAAGGTATATACTGCTACAAGGTAATGCCTTTTGGTTTGAAAAATGTTGGTGCTACTGTGATGACCCAAAAGGTCATCACCAGCTTTTAAATTGAATTCTGTGTTCCGGGGCCTTAAAACCTCTTTTAGCATCACCTCGATTTGCGTGCGTAGTCCGGGCGCGTAGCCGGAAAGCCTATATGTAAAAATCTGTGAAAAATGATAATTTTTGACTATAAAAATGAATTAATTTAACTTCGGTCAACGTTTTGGGAAAACGGTCCCGGAGGGTCCCTAGGAAAATATGGAACTTGGGCGTATGCCCGGAATTGAATTTCGAGGTCCCAAACCTGAGAAATGAATTTTTAAAGAAAATTGTTTTCTGAAATTGTTTAAAGGATTTGGAAATGAATTTTTTTGGTTAGAACATGTTGGTATCGGGCCCGTATTTTTGGTTCTGGCGACCGGTACAGGTCTTATATATGATTTAAGATAATTCTGTGAAGTTTGGTGAGAAACGGAATCCTTTTGACGTGATTCAGACCTTAAATGCAAAATTTGATGTTTTAAGAAGATTTGAAATATTTCTTTGATTTTGAGGTTTAATTCGATGTTTATGATGTTATTTTGGCGATTTGATCGCACAGATAAGTTCATATGATATTTTTGAGTTAGTACGTATGTTTGGTTTGGAGCCCCGAGGGCTCGGGTGAGTTTCGAGTAGGTTCCGGGATGTCTTAGGTTTAAAAACACAGTTATTGCTGGCTCAGAGAAATTTCAGATCTCTGAACCCGCTAGTGCGGTCCGCGAGAAATCGTGTGCAACCGTGGAAGGGGCCAGTGCGGTCCGCAGTCGACTTTGTGCGGTGCACGACGGAGAGCTGTGCGGCCGCAGTCGACTTTGTGCGGTCCACCAGGGTCACTGGACTGCAATATCTCAGGAAGGGCTGTGCGGCCGCAGTCCATTTTGTGCGGTCCGCACAGGGGGTCTGAGAGGGGTATAAATAGACGGGATTTTCAATCATTTTTCATTTTTCAAAACCCCAAAAAACATAAGAGGCGATTTTCCAAACAACCTTTCTTCTCCAAAACATTGGTAAGTGATTTCTAACTCATTTTCTTTACTTCTTAACTTCTTTTTACGAGATTTCATCCTAGAATCTAGGGTTTTCATGGTGGAATTGGGAATTTTGGGAAAAACCTAAGAATATTGAAATTTGGGGAGTTAGACCTCAAATTGAGGTCGGATTCCAAAACCAATTATATATCCGGGCTCGGGGGTGAATGGGTAATCGGGTTTTGGTCCGAATTTCAGGTTTGGACCAAGCGGGCCCGGGGTCGATTTTTGACTTTTGGGTAAAACTTTGGAAAACTCATTTCATGCATTGGGGTTGATTCATTTAGCATTTATTGATGTAATTAAGTAACTTGTGACTAGATACGAGCGAAGTGGTGGTGGAATCAAGGGGTAAAGCGATAATTGAATCGTGAATTGAGTTCGTGGCATCGAGGTAAGTGTTTGGTCTAACCTTAGCTTGATGGATTAGGAGTCGAGTCCTATTTGCTATGTGGTGATTGTGGAGTACGACGTATAGGCATGGTGATGAGTATCTATACGTTGGTGTCTAGCATGCTCGTGAGTCTCTTAATGTGATTTCTATGACTTCTTCGTATTATTCATATCTTGGTGATGATTTTTATTTGTTGAGCATGGTTCGTGGAAGTAATTGTGATGTTTGATTATTGAGGAGCATTGGCTCAAGTTGTATAACGAATTGTGAAAGTATGAGCGGTAATTGAAACCTTTTGGAGCATTGGCTCGAGTTGTGAAGTGAGTTGTGAAACAAAGGTGAAAGAAGAGAAAAGAATCATTATATTGACTCCCTTGCCGGGATATTGTTGTTGTTGTTTTGAGGTTGTCCCTTGCCAGGACTTGTTGTTGAATTAGTGTTCCCTTGCCGGGATTCTTATTGCAAAATTTTATTCATTTCCTTGCCCTATTGTTTGTGATTGTTGTTTGGGTGAGGAAGAGAGTTAAAGCATGAAGCGTGATGACGTGCCGCACGATGTACCATTCCGTGCCGATTTTATTGAATATTGTGAGGAAAGAGTGTAAAGCACGAAGAGTGATGCCGTGCCGCACGATGTATCATTCCGTGCCGATTTTTATTGATTATATGGTGAGGAAAGAGAGTAAAAGCACGAAGGGTGATGTCGTGCACACTTTTATTATATGATTGCTTTGGTGAGGACAAGAGTAAAAACACGAAGAGTGATGCCGTGCATTTATTGATTTTCCTGAGTCTTGTTGATATCTGAGTCATGTTATTTATTTAATGTCTTTCTATTCGGAATTGCTATCTCCCCCACAGCATGCTCCCCTCCCATTTTGACTGGTTATTTCTGTGTCTCTTTCTATATTTGAACTGCACAGGTTTATGTGGTAGTCTGGTCTAGCCTCGTCACTACCTCACCGAGGTTAGGCTAGGCACTTACCTGCTCATGGGGTCGGTTGTGCTGATGCTACACTCTGAACTCTTTTGTGCAGATCCCAGTGCTGTTGACTTCGGACCGTAGGTTGGAGGCTATTTATGTTCACGCGGAGATCCAAGGTAGACCTGCAGACGTCCGCGGGCCCAGGCATCTCCTCTATCCTTATTTCCTGTTTTGTTTTCCTTTTATTCAGAAACAATGTACTGCTATTTCTTCAGACCTTGTATGTAGCAAATCTTAGACCGTCTGTGATACTGTGACACCAGGTTTTGGGTGGTTAAGGCTTAAGTATTTGTAATAGATACAGTTTTCCATATATGTTATTGTTGTCTTCCACTTCAATTTGAATTTCCGCTGTTATCACGTTATCACCTTATAATTGTTAAGAAATAAATAATTTGTTAATGAAGTATTTAGATTAAAGGTTTGTCTTGCCTAGCTCACATTAGTAGGCGCCATCACGACTCCCGAGGGCGGGAAATTCGGGTCGTGACAGCTACATATCAGCGTGCCATGCAAATTATTTTTAACGACATGCTTCATAAACACGTGGAGTGTTATGTTGACGACTTGGTGGTAAAGTCAAGGAAGAGAGATGATCACTTACAAGATTTATGGGTGGTATTCGAACAACTTCAAAGATACGCCCTCAGAATGAATCCGTTGAAGTGCGCCTTTGGGGTTACTTCTGGAAAGTTCCTCGGTTTTATTGTTCGACATCGAGGTATTGAAATTGATCAAGATAAGGTGGATGCTATCTTGAAAATGCCCGAGCCTAAGGATATTCATGAATTAAAAAGCATACAAGGTAAGTTGGCATATCTTAGAAGATTTATTTCGAATCTTGCTAGAAGATGCCAACTGTTCAGTCGCCTCATGAAGAAAGGAGTTCCTTTTGAATGGACCAAGTTGTAGGAATGCTTTTGAAAGCATTAAATCCTATCTGATGAAACCTCCAATGCTGGCAGCCCCCATACTTAGAAAACCATTAATATTATACATTTCAGTACAGGAAAGGTCAGTAGGAGCGCTTCTGCTCAAGGAAACAATGTAGGCAAATAAAATGCACTTTATTATTTGAGTAGGATGATGACGCCAAATGAGCTCAAGTATTCACCTATTGAGAAGTTATGTTTGGCACTTGTCTTCTCTATTCAGAAGCTGAAGCATTACTGTGACGACCCAAAGGGTCATCACCTGTTTTCTCTCTTTTTGCGTGCTTTTGAGGCCTTGAAAACCTCCCTTTTAGTCGCCTCGATTTGCGTGCATAGTCCGGGCGTGTAGCCGGAAAGCTTAGATATGAATTCTGTGTGAAAAACGATGAATTTTGATATTAATATGATTAAAGTTGACTTTGGTCAACATTTTGGGTAAACGGACCCGGACCCGTGATTGGACGGTCCCGAAGGGTCTGTAGAAAAATAAGGGACTCGGGCGTATGCCCAGAATCGAAATCCGAGGTTCCGAGTCCGAGAAATGAATTTTTAAAAGAAATTGTTTTTCTGAAATTTATATGGAAATTTAAAATGAAAATGGATTAGAAAGTGTTGGTATCGGGCCCGTATTTTGGTTCCGGCGCCCGGTACAGGTCTTATATGTGGTTTAAGCGCTTCCTGTGAAATTTGGTCAAAATCGGACGTCATTTGACGTGTTTCGGACCTAAATATCTAAAAATGAAAGTTTATGAAGTTGATGAAAAAGTGATGATTTTGAGGTTTAATTCCTCATTTTTGATGTTATTCTTGTGATTTGATCGCACGGTTAAGCTCGTAGGATGTTGTTGAGTTAGTGTGTGTGATTGGTTAGGAGCCCCGAGGGCTCGGGAGTGTTCGGAGGTGGTTCGGGGTGTTTTGTACTTAGCAAAAAGTTGCAGAAAATCTGGTGTTGTGCACAGGGATTTCCTTCTTCGCGTTCGCACTCTTCCCCTCGCGTTCGCGTAGCTCTGTGTCTTCCTCCTTCGCGTTCGCATCTTGAACCTCGCGATCGTGTTAGCCAAATTCAGGACCCCAGTTGTTTCCTCTTCGCGTTCGCATCAAACCGTCTGCGAACGCGTAGCCCTGCAACCTTACTCAACGCGTTCGCGTGGCCCCTCACGCGTTCGCGTATAACAAAGTCTTGGACCCTATCCTATTCTTCTACGCATTCACGACTAGCATCTCGCGTTCTCGATGCCTTGACCCATCTACTCTTCGCGAACGCGGCCCCCTTCCCGCGAACGCGAAGGGCATTTTTGCCTAGCGATTTTTAAATGCCAAAACAGAAACGGTGACTGGTTTAATGCCAAATTTCACACGAGCTCTTCTTCTCCACAGCCCTTAGGCGACTTGTAGAGCGATTCTTCACCAAATCTTCTTGGGTAAGTATTATCTAACTCATTTTCTTCATTTTCTATCATCATCCATTGAAATCCTAGGCCTAAAACATGTAATCTAGGGCTGAAATTGGGGGAATTGGGTAGAGTTAGGGCTTTTCGATTTTCTTCGATTTAGACCTCGTTTTGGGGTCGAATTTGAAAACAAATTGTATATTCGGTCTCGTGGGGGAATGGGTGATATGGAATTGGTTCGAACCTCGTGTTTTGACCAAGCGGGCACGGGGTCAATTTTGGAATTTTTGGAAGAAACGTTGGGAATCTATATTTAGGCATTGGGCTTGATTTATTTAGCTATTATTGATATTATAAAGTCGTTAGTTCATAGATTCGATTGGATTGGAGCCGAATTCGAGAGGGAAAGCGGTCGTTGTGGATTGATTTAGCCGTGGAAGTTGAGGTAAGTGTTTGGTCTAACTTTGGCTTGGGGGAATAGGAGTAGAGTCTTATTTGCTAAGTGCTATTTGTCGAGTGCGGTTTATATGCATGGTGACGAGTATCTATACACTGGTGTCGAGCATGACCGTGAGTCCTAAATTGCTAAATTATCGAATTCTTAATTGTTGTTTATGAGGACCTGGTTAGAAATCTTTAACGCTGAGCCAGTAATTGTTGAGATTAAGTATTGATTTAATTGTGCTAAGTAGCAATTGAATAAGCTTGGTTATAGCTGGATATCCCTTGCCCGGATAATTTATTATATTATCTTGTTCCCTTGCCGGTATAGCTTATTATAACATCTTTCTCCCTTGTCGGGATTATATTGTGTATTGTGTTGAAAGAAATGGGATCGTGTGGCACGCCGACCACGAGATATTATGAAATGGGAGCGAGTGGTACGCCTACCACGTGATATTATGAAATGGGAGCGAGTGGTACGCCTACCACGTGATATTATGAAATGGGAGCGAGTGGTACGCCTACCACGTGATATGAGGAAATGTGATCGTGTTGCACGCCTGCAACGAGAGGAAATTGAAACAAGTGAAAGTGGTTTGTTTTTCCCTTATTCTGTGGTAGAAGAAATCAGATGTAGTTTCTTTTGTTATTCCTGATATTCTGTTTATTCTGCTACCTTATAAGCATGTTCCCCCTCCCAGCTTTAATTGTTTACTTTCCGCTATTATTTTGTTGTACTTGTATTTATATATATCTGCACAGGTTTATCTGGTAGTCTGGTCTAGCCTCGTCCGGGGTTAGGCTAGGCACTTACCAGCACATCGGGTCGGTTGTGCTGATGCTACACTCTGTGCACCTTTTTGCACAGATCACAGTACTGGAGCAGCAGCTTTTGGACAGCAGTAGTTGGTTGGGAGCTGACTTCAGTCCAGAGATCCCGAGGTAGCCTTGCTGACGTCCGCATGGCCCAGAGTCTCTTCTATCTTTATTTCGTTTGTTGTCCTTGTACCGGAACAAACAGTATTGTATTTTGTTCAGACTCTGTATTTAGTATTCTGTAGACGTTCGTGAGTTAGTGACTCCAGTCTTAGGTAGAGGTTGTAATTGAATTTCCGCACTTGTTTTTAGTTATTTATATTTAAGACTTCCGCTTTTATATTAAATGTCTCATTGCCTTAATATTGTCGATGTTTGCCCAAAAAGTTAATAATTAAGTTGGCTTGCCTAGCTCCTATCAGTAGGCGCCATCACGACTCCCGAGGGTGGGAAATCCTGGTCGTGACAAGTTGGTATCAGAGCACTAGGTTACATAGGTCTCACAACTCACGGACAAACTCGGTAGAGTCTGAGGGATCGGTACGGAGACGTCTGTATTTATCCCCCAGAGGCTGCAGAGTTAGGAAAACTTCACTTTTGTTCTTTCTTGTCGTGCGATTTTGTTTCTCAAATACTGATTGTCTTTCTACTCTGTTCTTTCGTAGATGGCGAGAACACGTGCTTCCTCTTCTACCGCGCAGCAGCCCGAGCCCCCAGCAGCAGCTCCTACGAGGGGCAGAGGGCGAGGCCGAGGCCGTGCCAGAGGCCGAGGCAGGGGCAGAGCTCAGCCCCGAGCAGCAGTCCCAGAGGTGGAGCCTCATACTGATTATGATGAGGAGGTTCCAGCCCCAGCAGCTCCGGTGGGCCCAGCTCAGGTCCCAGAGGGGTTCATAGCCACCCCAGTTCTTCAGGACGCTCTGGTCAGATTGGTAGGCTTTGTGGAGAGCGTCACTAGAGCGGGTTTGCTTCCAGTAGCACCAGCCACTTCTCAGGCTGGAGGAGGAGTTCAGACTCCTGCTACGCGTACTCCGGAGCAGGTAGCTCCCCAGGCACAGGTTCCAGTGGTTCAGCCAGCTCTGGCAGTTCAGCCGGGTATTGTGACTCAGACCGGCGATGGAGCGGCTATGTCCTCAGATGCTTTGTGGAGGCTTGATAGGTTCTCCAAGCTCTTCACCACCACATTCAGCGGTACTTCTTCAGAGGATCCACAGGATTTCTTATTTAGCTGTCATGAGATCTTTCGGACTATGGGTATTGTGGAGACCAATGGGGTCGACTTCGCCATTTTTCGACTAGCAGGATCCGCCAAGACTTGGTGGAGGGACTATTGTTTATCCAGACCAGCAGGGTCGCCATCATTGACTTGGGACCAGTTTGCAGAGTTGTTTTTGGAAAAGTTTCTCCCAGTTACTCAGCGAGAGGCTCTTCGCAGGCAGTTCGAGCGTCTCCAGCAGGGCTCTATGACAGTCACTCAGTATGAGACTCGGTTCATTGATCTAGCACGCCATGCTATTGTTACACTCCCCACCGAGAGAGAGAGGGTGCGAAGGTTTATTGATGGGTTGATTCAGCCGATCCGTCTNTCCCATTTCATAACATATATAGTGGACGGTGTGCCACACGATCCCATATTATGGTACATAAGTGGTCGGCGTGCCACACGATCCCATTTCATAACATATATAGTGGACGACGTGCCACACGATCCCATATTATAGTATATAGGTGGACGGCGTGCCACACGATCCCATATTATAATTCAAAATATCTGACTTGTAAAGAAGGCCCCATTAGGGGAATTCGTCAACATAACACTTTAACCCGGCAAGGGTACAGCTAACAGCCCAAATATCCCGGCAAGGGAGAGTACATAATACTAATCTACACGTCCCGGCAAGGGAATAATCACAACACATCCTCTTTTAAATCACTTCTTTCTCAACTATCACATTCTTGTTCGAGCCCACGCTCCAAAATATACCAATCACAATTCTTCCTCAACCGTTCACATTATATGAAATTTATCGATTAAACAAGGTAGTTGTGTCACATCATTCGAATTAAAAGCAATTAAGACTCACGGTCATGCTAGACTCCGGTGCATAGACAACCGTCACCATGTCTATACACCGTACTCCACATTTAGCAAGTAGCAAATAGCATCCTAATCCTATTCCCTCAAGCCAAGGTTAGAACAAACACTTACCTCGGTCCAAAGAATAGCAATCAACCCTCAAATACCGCCTTTCCTCTACAATCCGACTCCGAAACAATGGTATCTAGTCATAATTAGTTCAATAATATCAATAAGGGCTCAAAAACATAATCTCATAGCCTAGAAATGAAATTTCCAATCATTCTCCCAAAACACCAAAATTCGACACCGGTCCCACATGGTCCAAACACGAGGCTCGGACCAAAACCCAATCACTCATCACCCCACGAGTTCAAATATATAATTTATTTCAAGATTCGACCCCAAATTGAGGTTGAATCACCCAAAATCCTCCAAGCCCTAACTCTACCCAAAACCCTTAATTTCTACTTTGATTTCATGATTTAGGGCTAGGAAATTAGTAATTAGATGAAGAAATAACGAGGGAATGATGTTAATATTACTTACCCAAAGAGTTATGGAGGAAGGAGAGCTTGAATTTCGTCTATGGAGGGTTTAAGAGGAGAGCTCGTGTGAAAAGAATGAAGAAATCCCGTCACTGGTTCTGTTTTTAGGCTTTAAAATAACTGGGCGAATTTACCCTACGCGATCGCGGATGTAGAGATGCGATCGCGAAGGGTTACACAGAATAGTCAACGCGATCGCGTGGGTTGTAATGCGATCGCGTAGGGGAATACTGGGGGGGGTCCAAAACTTGGTCTATGCGAACGCAAACCTATTGGTGCGAACGCATTGAAGGAAATGCGAAGGCAGTGTGATCGCGTGATCAAATACGCGAACGCGAAAGAGTAAAGAGCCAAAGGAACGCGATCGCGGGCTGAAGATTGCGATCGCGTAAGAGGAAATCACTGAGCAAAAATTGCAGAATTTTCTGCTATGTTTTTCCTAAGCCAAAACATCCCGAAACACCTCCGAAAGCACTCCCGAGCCCTCGGGGCTCCTAACCAAACACACACACTAACTCAATAACTTCCTACGAACCTACTCGAGCGATCAAATCGCCAAAATAACATCAGAATCAATGGATCAAGCCTCAAAATCATCATTTTCATTTCAAACTTCTTAAACTTCTAACTTTAGATATTTAGGTCCAAAATACGTCAAATGACGTCCGATTTCAACCAAACTTTACAAAAAGCGCTTAACACATATTAAGACTTGTACCGGGTGTCGGAACCAAAATACGAGCCCGATACCATAGTCTTTTAATCAATTTTCATTTCCATTTTCCTTAAGGATTTCAGAAAAACAATTTCACAGAAAAATTCATTTCTCGGGCTCTCGACCTCGTAATTCGACTCTGGGCATATGCCCGAGTCTCATATTTTTCTACGGACCCTCCGGGACCGCCAAATCACGGGTCCGGGTCCGTTCACCAAAAATGTTGACCAAAGTCAACTTTAGCAATATTAATATCAAAATTCTTCAAATTTTTCACAAAGTTCACATATTTGAACATAAAAGCCTTCCGGCTTCGCGCCCGGACTGCGCACGCAAATCGAGGCAACTAAAAGCAAGGTTTTCAAGGCCTCGGAAGCACGGAGATAGGAGGAAGTCCGGTGATGACCCTTTGGGTCGTCATACTTACCAGCACATGGGGTCGGTTGTGCTGATGCTACACTCTGTGCACCTTTTTGCACAGATCACAGTACCGGAGCAGCAGCTTTTGGACAGCAGTAGTTGGTTGGGAGCTGACTTCAGTCCAGAGATCCCGAGGTAGCCTTGCTGACGTCCGCATGGCCCGGAGTCTCTTCTATCTTTATTTCGTTTGTTGTCCTTGTAGCGGAACAAACAGTATTGTATTTTGTTCAGACTCTGTATTTAGTATTCTGTAGACGTTCGTGAGTTAGTGACTCCAGTCTTGGGTAAAGGCTGTAATTGAATTTCCTCACTTGTTTTTAGTTATTTATATTTAAGACTTCCGCTTTTATATTAAATGTCTCATTGCCTTAATATTGTCGATGTTTGCCCAAAAAGTTAATAATTAAGTTGGCTTGCCTAGCTCCTATCAGTAGGCACCATCACGACTCCCGAGGGTGGGAAATCCAGGTCGTGACAATTACTTCCAAGCTCACGTTGTGCGACTTGTCTCAAGAAAAAGTCCTTTCAAGTTTGTCATGTCTAAACCTTTCCTAAGTGGTCGATTAGCGAGGTGGTACCTCCAATTTCAACAATTTGAAATTGCGTATGTTCCGCAAAAGGCTTTAAAAGGACAAGCATTAACAGACCATCCGATTCGAGATGATTGGGAGTTGTCTCATGAATTGCCTGATATTAATCAGCTTTTGGGTAGTTTTGAGGTCAAGAAGCCAGAGTTGGTCTCATATCACAATTATGCTAAGAGACGGGTAAGTTGGCTTGGAGAGGTAACTATTCAACACGTGCCGAGAAAGGAAAATTAGAGAGCTGATGCATTAGCAGTCTTAGCTTCTACATTATCTTTTCCTGATCAAACACAAGTCGTTGTTTGCCAAAGGTGGGTAGTTCCTCCACCAAACGGCTACGAGTTAGAAGAAAAGTGGAGCCTCTTGCTTCCGCTCTTGAGGTTGAAATTGCATATTGGCGACAACCATTAATTGATTATCTTTGTTATGGGATATTTCTAGAAAATCCCCGAAGGAAGACTGAAATCCAAAGGAGAGCCCCTCGTTTTCTTTATTTCAAAGATACACTCGACAGAAGATCATTTGACGGAGTGCTCTTACGTTGTTATGGGGCCGACGAATCCCTCCAAGCCCTGAAAGAAGCACATTCTGGAGTATGTGGAGAATATCAATCTAGGCCAAAACTTCATTTTCACATTAAAAAAAAGGGGTATTACTGGCCAATCATGGTGAAAGATTGTTTAGATTATGCTCGAAAGTGTAAATCTTGCCAGTTCTATGCTAAACTTCATACATCAACCACCTGAAGTATTGCACACAACTGTTTCCTCCTGTCCATTTGATGCTTGGGGCTTAGATGTTGTTGGCCTATTGCCAAAGTCTTCTCACTACTAGAATTTCGGGAAAAAGCGACAAAAATTTGGCGACCAAAATTGGTCTGTCAAGAAAAGCGACCAAAGTTGGTCGCTAAATTGGAGAAAATAATTAAATAATTATTCTAAATACATTAGCGACCAAGGTTGGTCGCTTTTTGGTCGATAATTTGGTCAAAGTTGGTCTGTCAAGTGCATGAGCATCTACTGATAAGCAAAATAAAATACAACATCCGTCCGAAATACAATGGACAGGAAATAAATACAATATGCCGAGAGGGACTATACTAGTTGCGGGTCACCTCGAATAATGCAACTCTCCTAGTCCCAGAATCATCCGCGCTGCTACGCCCAGAAGGCTGCTAGAGATACATACACCTGTGCAACAAAAATGCACAGAAGTGTAGTATGAGTACGAAAACAACGTGTACTAAATGAGTATCCCGCCTAATCTCGAAGAAGTAGAGACGAGATGGTCAACTTCGACACTTACTAGAGGTCTAATGATAGTGTAATAAAAATGTGGGGAAATCATGGATTTTTATAGTAGTTCTATCTCGCAAGGCGGAAAAACAGGTAAACACCTTTAACAAATATTAAGGGATTTTCAAGTTTACTTTTTATTATCTTATCGATTTATATCAAGCCATGAAAGGCAATTTCCACATTTAAAATTCTCAAGAGACAAATAAGATGCGCAAATCACACCGAGGCGACGGCCCGATCCAACAGAAATGTAAACTGTGCAATACCGAGGGTCGAACGGCACGAACCATAGATGCATCTATTACCCCGCTCGCGAATCATCCATGCGACGCGGTCAACATAAAATAAACAATCACCCTGCTCGCGAATCATCCATGCGAAGCAGGTACACATAAGATACACAATCACCCTGCTCGCGAATCACCATGCGACGCAGGTACACATAATATACATGCTCAAATAGCCAATTAGAATTTTTATCGGGGAATAATTATCCAAATAAAACCAATTATCCTTTAACAATTTTTAAGAAATGAAGTTTAATCCTTTTAGTAATTCCCTTACTAATTCAATGTGATTTAAGCAATTCAAGCTATCGATGGGTTCATAAATAATTCAAGAATAACATGCTTTTGGGTCCTAACTACCCGGACAATAGCATAATAGTAGCTACGCACGGACTCTCGTCACCTCGTGCGTACGTAGCCCCCACAAATAGGAGCACATAATCAATTATTTCATCTATGGGGACAATTCCCTCTTACAAGGTTAGAAAGGAGACTCACCTCGCTCCGAAGATCCAAACCGGCATTCCACGCCCTTCCGAAGACTCTAATTGATGCACCGCGCTCCAAAACGAGCCAACGGTTACGCAAATCCATTAATAGATGCTCAATTATTCATTACAATCTAATTTATAGCAATTCCTAACTCCGATCGAAAAGTTGAAAAAAATGCCCTCGGGCCCACGTGCCCGGATTTACGAAATTTTTCGAAGCTAAAGATTACCCATGACCTTAGGAACTCAAATATATAATTTACTCCTAATTCCATGCTCAAATTCGTGGTGAAATCCAATTTATCAAGTTTTCTAGGTTTTCTTCCAAAAAGGCCAACTTCCCCACAATTTTCATGTCCAATTCCATGATATAATCTCGTATTTAACTTGGAAATAAGTAGGAGTAACTTACCTTAACATAGATGACGAAATACCTTCTTGGAGCCCTCCAAAAGTCGCCCCAAGCCATGAAAAATATGAGAGAAATGAACTCAACCCCGATTTTAAACAACCATTCTGCCCCAGCTATTTTCGCTTCTGCGGAAATATTTCCGCTTCTGCGGTTCCGCTTTTGCGGACAATCCGCCGCTTCTGCGGCTTCCCCTGGGCCTATCCTTTTCCGCTTCTGCAACATAACATCCGTAGATGAGGTCCCGCTTCTGCGGAACCCTGACCGCATCTGCGGTCCTCCCTAGGCTGCCCATTCTCGCTTCTGCGATCCACCTTCCGCAGATGCGGTCCCGCTTCTGCGGAACCTTGACCGCATCTGCGGTCCACGAGCCTTCGGCCATAAATCGCTTTTGCGGCTCTCTTTTCGCTTCTACGGCTGCCCAACCGCAGAAACGGAAACACCAGCAACCAGATCCTTCAGCTATTCTTCAACTCCCAAATTTGATCCGTTAGCCACCCGGAATTCACCCGAGGCCCCCAGGACCTCAACCAAACCTACCAACCAATCCCAAAACACATTGCGGACTTGCTCGAGGCCCCAAATCATATCAAACAACGCTAAAACCATGAATTACACCCCGATTCAAGCTTTATGAACTTCGAAATTTCAAACTTCTATTTCCGATGTTTAAACCTATCAAATCACGTCCGATTGACCTCAAATTTTGCGCACAAGTCATATTCGACATTGCGGACCTACTCCAACTTTCGGAATTGGATTCCGACCCCGATATCAAAAAGTCCACCTCCGGTCAAACTTCTCAAAAAACCTTCAAATTTCTATCTTTAGCCAAATGGCTCCAAAATGACCTACGGACCTCCGAATTCACTTCCAATCGCGCCCCCAACTCCAGAATCACTATACGGAGCTATTCACAGTCTCGGAATCCCAAACGAACATCGATAACACTAAAATTCACTTCAAGCCAAACTTATAAAATTTCTTCTAAAATACTAACTTTTACAATAGGCGCCAAAACGCTCTCGGGTTATCCAAAATCCAATCCGGGCATACGCCCAAATCCGAAATCATCATACGAACCTGCTGGAACCTTCAGATCCTGATTCCAAGGTCGTTTACTCAAAATTCTAGTCCTAGTTCATTCTTTCAACTTTAAGCTTCCGAAATGAGAATTCTCTTTCCAAATCAACTCTGGACTTCCCGAAATTCAATTCCGACCACACGTACAAGTCACAATACCTGAAGTGAAGGTGTTCACGGCCTCAGACTGCTGAACGGAGCGCTAGAACTCAAAACGACCGGTCGGGTCGTTACAAATCCCTACTCTCGAAGCGTCACAATACACTGTATATGAACCTGAAGCTGATGGCAAAACCAACACTGGAGCTGTGGTCAAAGCTATCTTGAGCTTCTGAAAGCTCTCCTCACACTCGTCCAACCATACAAATGAAGCACCCTTCTAAGTCAACCTTGTCAAGGGCGATGCGATAGATGAGAATCCCTGAACAAACCGGCAATAATAGCCTGCCAAACCAAGAAAACTACGAATCTCTGTGGCTGAGGACGGTCTGGGCCAACTTTGAACCGCCTCTATCTTGTTTGGGTCGACCTGAATACCCTCATCTTTGGGTCGATCCAAGAATGCCACTGAACCGTGCCAAAACTCACATTCGAGAAATCCCTCACAACTAGAATAGAATCAATACTGGGAGTCTCAGCTCCCACATCCCTCACAAAAGCAAGATACGAAGGACAACCCTTCCCAACCATACGCTGGGCCTTCAAGAAAAAAATCACTCTACTAGGGACGTAATCAGTCACACCTCGCCACTCAATCCATGGCATACCCGGTATAGCCAAAGTGATTTTCTTAGCATGACAGTCTAGAATAGCGCGACACGGAGATAGCCAATCCATGCCCAGAATCACATCGAAATCCACCATACTCAATAATAAAAGATCAACTCGGGTCTCCAGAACCCTAATAATCACTACACACGACCGGTACACACGGTCTACAACAATAGTATCGCCCACCGGGGTAGATACATGAACAGGTAAATCAAGAAACTCACGAGGGGTACCCAAATAGCGAGCAAAGTATGATGACACATAAGAGTAGGTGGAACCGGGATCAAATAACACAGAGGCATCTCTGTGGCAGACTGAAATAATACCTGAAATGACAGCATCGGAGGCAATGGCATCGGATCTAGGCATAGCATAAAAACAGGCCTGACCGCCCCCTGATCGACCTCCCCCTCTGGGGCGACCCCTAGCTGACTGATCCCCACCCCTAGCTGGTTGGGCGGGTGGTGGTGGAGCAACTGGAGCTGAAGCTGATGACTGACCCCTCTGCTGGGATGAACTAGCAACACGGCAGGGACACTGCCTCCTCATATGTCCAAACTCCCCGCACTCATAGCAACTTCCCGGTGCTGGAGATGGGGACTGAAGGGTACCCCTTGCACCAGAGTGACCAGCTGAACTCGGCATAGAAGAGCCCTGAACAGATGGGGCACGGGATGAGCTCTGAGCTGGAAGGGAACTAAGTGATGAATGGCCCCGGTGTGAACTGTGGGAACCCTGACCCGATGCCGCCCCTCGATAACCTGAGCGATCAGACTGACCATGTCAGAACTGTCGGCCTTTGCCGTGCTGAAACTGGCCCCTCGAAGGAGCACCACTGTAGCTGCCAGATCCTCGAGGCCTCTTGGCCTCCCTCTCCTCTCGCTCCTGGCGACGGACAGACTCAATCTCCCTGGCAATATCCACAACCTCCTCAAATGTAGCACCAGTAACCCTCTCCGTGGTCATGAGAATACGGAGCTGATATGTGAGGCCATCAACGAACCTCCTGATCCTCTCTCGATCTATGGGAACCAACCAAACTGCATGTCGGGCTAACTCAGAGAATCGCATCTCGTACTGCGTCACCGTCATCTCCCCCTGACGCAGCTGCTCAAACTGCCTACGCAGCTCCTCTCGGCGCGACTGTGGTACATACTTCCCTAAAAAGAGAACAGAGAACTGCTGCCACGTAAGGGGCGCTGCTCCAGCAGGCCTACGCCTCTCATACGCCTCCCAACAAGTGAAGGCAGCCCCGAAAAACTGAAAGGTGGTAAATGCCACACCACTGGTCTCTAGAATCCCTGCTGTACGAAGCATCCTCTGGCACTTATCCAAAAATCCCTGGGCATCCTCGCCCTCTGCACCGCTGAATGTCGGAGGCTGGAGCCCACCAAACCTCTCAAGTCGACATTGCTCATCATCGGGCATCACTGGTACTACAAACTCCTGAGCTGGTGCAACCGGCTGGGCTGGAGGTGCCCCCGGTGTCTGAAGTCCCTACACAACCTGATCAGGTGTGCGAGCAACGGGGGTCTGAATCCCTCCCCCGGTCTGTGAAGTAGCTACGGCCGTAGTAGCTGAGACCGCCTGAGCCAAACCGATACACACTAATAATATCTGAGCTAGAGCCTCCTAAGGGCCTGGGATCACAATAGGCACAGCTGGTGTCTGAACTGGTGCTACTGCAACGTCCACATCTGGGACCTGGTCCTGAACTGGGGCAGCAGGTGGATCTGGAGGTGCTGCCCCGCTGCTCTACCCCTAACGCGACCACGACCGCATCGTCGGCCTCTAGTGGCCGCAGCCGGTGGCACTGGTGGTCGTCCACCCTATCCAGTAGCGCGTGTCCTCACCATCTGTGAGAGAATAGAACAACAGAAGTTTAGTACTCAGATCAACAAACTCGCACGATAAGAATTTCAAGAATGTGAAGTTTCCTAAAGGTTCTGCAGCCTCTCGAGGATAAATACAAACGTCTCCGTACCGATCCGCGAGACTCTACTAAATCGGCTCATGACTCGCGAGACCTATGTAACCTAGGCTCTGATACCAACTTGTCACGACCCCAAATACCGGTCGTGATGGCGCCTATCATATTACTAGGCAAGCCAGACCAACTATCAAACCATAACCCATTTTTAGTTTAATAAGTCATTTGCTAACAAGGTTTAGTTACCAATTATCGTAATAAGGGTTTAAAACAACAAGAAAGATATGCGGAAATCAACAAGACATAGAAACTACACAGCCCACACTGATCTGCTGTCATGAGTCTAGAGCCTCTAATACAAGTCTGAACAACCTACTACATAGATAGTCTAGAAAATGCGGAATAGAAATAAGATAGAAGGGAGAAATCAGGACTGCAAACGCCATGCAGCTACCTCGAAATCCCCGATAGATGCTGGAAAATAGCTGAAAGCTCTCACTCGGCCGCTCGGGCACCTTGATTTGCACACAAGGTGCAGGGAGTAACGTGAGTACGCCAACTCAGTAAGTAACTAAAGTAAATAATGGACTGAAAGCAGTGACGAGCAGTTCAAAACATATAACTCTAAAACCAGCTCTATCATAAATTCATCATTTTCAGTTTAAACTTTGAAATCAGTAACTTGATATTATATCCACCCGAGGATTATTTATAAGAAGAGTGAAAACAGTAGAAAGCATCATAACAGGGCCCCTTGGGCAAGAAATCACTCAAAACATAGCCCCTCGGGCAACCTCTCAGCCACACGTGGCTCGACTCTAGTCACACAATGTTCACTACCAGCACTCGGCTCAGTATTAACTCATAATAATAGAAATCATAGTAACCGCTGCGACGCGCAGCCCGATCCATGTATATATAGTCGACTACGCTCACTGGGGGTGTGCAGACTCTGGAGGGGCTCCTACAGCCCAAGCGTCATATCGCTGCGGCGTGCAGCCCGATCCAATATATATATATCACTGCAGCGTGCAGCCCGATCCATATAAGTATTGCTGCGGCGTGCAGCCTGATCCATAATATATACATATAATATCCTCACCATAAGGTTCTCAACCTCTCTCAGTCATTAGCCTCACAGCCTCTTGGGCATCACAACAGAAATTAGGGAACTCAGCTCAAACAGTCCTCACGATAGGAGTAGAATGATAAAACCAGTTTTAAACATTTAACGGGTATAAAACATGACTGAGGATGTGCTTTTAACAAGTAAAGTGGGGAAAACAGTTAAAATGCCCCTAATGGTTTCTACAGGTCGGCGCAAGGCCCCAAACACGGCATACAGCCCATAATACAGTATGAGAATCCAAATTACAGAACAATATAACATTTCCAAATAAAATACGCGGCTTAATAGTCGCTACGGGATGGACCAAGTCACAATCCCCACCGGTACACGCCCACGCGCTCGTCACCTAGCATGTGCGTCACCGTTTTTATCAAATAAAGTCAAATACCGGGGTTTTGTACCCTCAGTTCCAAATTTACAATGGTTACTTACCTCAAATCGGTGAATACGTCACAATATGCTAAGGGAACAAAGCCCAAGCGAAAACAATCGAAAAATACCAAAAATCCCGAAATTAGCAAAACCCGAGCCCCCGGGCCCACTTCTCGAAACTCCAAAATTTTCACATCAACGGATTCCTTATCTCCCCACGAGTCTATGCATATAAAGAACACCAAAATCGGAGTCCGAATGACCCCTCAAATCTCAAATCAAAACTCCAAAATTCCAAGCACTAGTTCTTCCATTTTTAGTTCAAGTTTCCATGAATTTCTAGGTAGATTTCACAATAGAATCAAGTTTTAGTTCCGAAATTCTTACCTCCAAACGTTTCTCCTTGAATCCCTCTTTAATCTCCTTCAAAAAACTCTCAAAATGAACAACTATGGGTGAAAATAGACCCAAAATCGCGGACAGGACGACTTAAAAACATTCTGCCCAAGCCTGATTTTCCTTCTTCGCGAACGCGGTCAAACTCTCGTGTTCACGAAGCACAAACTCGCATTGACCAAATTTTGCTCTACGCGAACGCGACATGCAGGACGCGAACGCGATGCTTCCTCCACCTACACCTTCGCGAACGCAAACATCCCTACGCGAACGCGATGAACAATTCACCTTGGCCCCATCTGACCCAATTCCTTATACGCGATCGCGGACACCTTATCGCGAACGCGATGAACAGCCTTGCAAACCCTTCACGAACGCGGCACCTGCCTTGCAAACGCGAAGGCTAAACCTTCACCTTCCCTCAGCAGACTCTTCGCGAACGCGAGGGCCCTCCCGCGAACGCGAAGAACAAAATGTCTGCAACTGCTGGAACTGATTTTCTGCAATTTCTCCAACTCCAAAATGGTCCGATTGACCACCCAAAACTCACCCGAGGCCCCCGGGACCTCAACCAAAAGCACCAACACATTCTAAAACCTTATTCAAACTTGCTCCAATCATCAAAACACCTCAAACAACATCAAATTACCCAAAACACATCGGATTCAAGCCTAAGTTTCTAAAAACCTTCCGAAATACGCTCTTGATCAAAAACCCAACCAAACCACATCCGAATGACCTGAAATTTTGCACACACCTCCCAAATGACGCAACGAAGCTGCTGCAACTCTCGGAATTCCATTTCGACCCCTGGATCAAAATCTCACCCACCAACCGGAAATCGCCAAAATATCAACTTCGCCAATTCAAGCCTAATTCTACTCCGGACCTCCAAAACCCATTCCAATCACACTCCTAAGTCACAAATCACCTCCCGAAGCTAACCGAACCATCGGAACTCACATCCGAGCCTTCTAACACATAAGTCAACATCCGGTTGACTTTTCCAACTTAAGCCTTCTTAAAAGAGACTAAGTGTCTCAAACTTCACCAAAACCAATCCGGATTCGATCCAACCAACACGATACCTCAAAACACAGATGAACAAAGCAATAAGAAGCGGAAATGGGGGAAACGGACCGGTAACTCATGAGACGACCGGCCGGGTCGTCACACTTCGCAGATGCGGCCATCCTGACCGCTTCTGCGAAAGCTGCTCGCCAGCCCCATTTCGCATCTGCTGCGTCCTCCCTCGCACCTGCGGCATCGCACCTGCGGTCCCAATTCCGCAGGTGCGGAAATACCAGAAGCAGAAAATCTGCAGCTTCCACAATCATCCAACTTCTCCGTTAACCATCCGAATCACCCCGAGGCCCCCGGGACCTCAACCAAAAGCACCTACACATCCTAAAACCTTATTCAAACTTGTTCCAATCATCAGAACACTTCAAACAACATCAATTCAACTAAAACACAACGGATTCAAGCCTAAGTTTCTAAAATCTCCCGAAATACGCTTTTGATCAAAAACCCAACCAAACCACGTCCGAATGACCTGAAATTTTGCACACACATCCCAAATCACATAAGGAAGCTACTGCAACTCTCTGAATTCCATTCCGACCGCTATATCAAAATCTCGCCTATCAACCGGAAATCGCCAAAATATCAACTTTGCCAATTCAAGCCTAAATCTATTCCAAGCCTCCAAAACCCATTCCGATCACACTCCTAAGTCATAAATCACCTCCCGAAGCTAACCGAACCATCGGAACACACATCCGAGCCCTCTAACACATAAGTCAACATCCGGTTGACTTTTCCAACTTAAGCCTTCTTAAAAGAGACTAAGTGTCTCAAACTTCACCAAAACCAATCCGGATTCAATCCAACCAACCCGATACCTCAAAACACAGATGAACAAAGCAATAAGAAGCAGAAAGGGGGGAAACAGAGCGGTAACTCATGAGACGACCGGACGGGTCGTCACAGATACCGTGGGAACTAAAAGCACAGAAAGGACAGAACTTTAAGTGTAGGGTAGGAGATAAAAGGACTAAGAAAAGTTGGCAAGTACCTATTGTACTATTATTTTAAAAAAGAAGTTGCTGGAAAGGAAGCCGAAACCTAAATAATGATATTTTGGACTCAAAATACCTTTATACAGTTAAAAAAAAAAGTTACATTTCTAACTAAAATGCAGTATTATACTGCATTTTAGTTTAACGGAAAGTTAGCCGTTAAAGGAAAACGTAGTATAATACTGCATTTTAATTGTTAATTCGTTTTTTTAACGTAAAATGCAGTATATTACAACGTTTTACTAAAATGTTGTATTATAATGCGTTTTACTATTAAATTATAAAGTTCTTCTTCTTCCCCACGACAGAAACCAGTTAGTTTCTTTAAAAAATCCCCCCCCCCCTCCAACGGTCCCCCCTCGTTTTAAAAAAAAATTGATTGGACCCCACCCGTCACACAAAAAGTGAAGAGTGTAGGTCCCGCATACAACCAAGCCTTCGATTGTTGTGGATTCCTTATTTCGGGCTCAAAATTTCAAATTACCGACATTTCTAAAAACATAAATCGAGGTATTCTGATTTAGTTTGTGCCGAAACTCGTGTAATTATGCATATTTGTTTTCTTGAATGTGTTTCCACGTTGATTTGTGTTATGTTTGTGATTAAATTTGTATGTTATTTTTACCCGGATTAAATTATTAGTGTTTAAAAAAAATAGTTAAAAGTTGAGAAATAATTTTTATTGTTAATAAAATTGTTCATGAATTTCTTTTACTGTTTTATATGTAATTTCGTGAATGTTATATTCATATGTTAGTTATTTTTATTTAGTTTAGATTATTTATTTGCTTAAAGAACAGTGGCCTTATAGCGTAGTAAAATATAGAGCTTTTTAGCGTAGTAAAATATGGAGCCTTTTAGCGTAGAGTCTCTGTAGTTTAAGTATCTACTTACTACAAACTCTATCCAATTACACTTTACAAAAATTAATTATTTAATTTATAAAATAAACTTACAGAACTAACAAATTAATATATGTAGCTTGGTGCTACTGGGCATCAAATATCGAGCCTGGAACCCATAATTATATACTCTGTCCTATTAAATAATTAAATATTAATTATTATAACACAATCAAAACTCTAAAAATATTGAAATTGACACACATAAGAATTCAGGATAGCTTGGTGCTACTGGGCCTCAAATTTCGAGCCTAGAACCCATAATCATATACTATGTCCTATTAAATAATTAAATATTAATTATTATAACACAAACAAAATTCTAAAAATATTGAAATTGACGAACATAAAAATTCAGGATAGCTTGGTGCTACTGGGCCTCATATTTCGAGCCTGGAACACATAGTTATATACTCTGTCCTATTAAATAATTAAATATTAATTATTATAACACAAACAAAATTCTAAAAATATTGAAATTGACACACATAAGAATTCAGGATAGCTTGGTGCTACTCGGCCTCAAATTTCGAGCCTGAAACCCATAGTTATATACTATGTCCTATTAAATAATTAAATATTGATTATTATAACACAAACAAAATTCTAAAAATATTGAAATTGACACACATAAGAATTCAGGATAGCTTGGTGCTACTCGCCCTCAAATTTCGAGCCTGGAACCCATAGTTATATACTCTGTCCTATTAAATAATTAAATATTAATTATTATAACACAAACAAAATTCTAAAAATATTGAAATTGACACACATAAAAATTCAGGATAGCTTGGTGCTACTGGGCCTCAAGTTTCGAGCCTGGAACCTATAGTTATATACTCTATCCTATTAAATAACTAAATATTAATTATTAGAACACAAACAAAATTCTAAAAATATTGAAATTGACACAAATAAGAATTCACGATAGCTTGGTGCTACTGGGCCTCAAATATCGGGCCTGGAACCCATAGTTATATACTCTGTCCTATTAAATAATTAAATATTAATTATTATAACACAAACAAAATTCTAAAAATATTGAAATGGACACACATAAGAATTCAGGATAGCTTGGTGCTATTGGGCCTCAAATATCGGGTCTGGAACCCATAGTTATATACTATGTCCTATTAAATAGTTAAATATTAATTATTATAACACAAACACACAATTAATATTGTTTAATTTACAGTAGACGACATGGACATGCCGCCTGTGCATCCTGGACCAGCCTCGGATCAAATATTAGTGTTACAAGGCGATCATAGGTCCGCCTACGTATGGGAGGGACATCTAGTGGATCAGACTCTCCGCGCCAGGAGACGGGACGACTTGTGGGACTTTTTGAGGGAGAGAGTTTTCCATCCTCGCGTAGTCAAGCGCCTCATTACTACGGGCTTCTATAGGATTTTTTAGATTGGGCGGCTGCAGCTCGACTGGTCTCTGATCACGGCATTGATAGAGCGGTGGCGACCGAAGACGCACACTTTTCACCTGCCCATTGGCGAGGCCACCATCACGCTTAAAGATGTTCAGGTTTTATATGGGCTGCGTGCTGATGGACTGGCCATTGCACTGCCTCCGTATATGAGATCTATGACGCGTGCCCAGTATTTGGATTTGCTGCTGCAGTTTACTAGTTTCAGGCCACAGGGTGAGGATGTAGCTAGACACGGCAGTCGCATTGCTGTGACAGCTATCAGACAACATTTGGAGGTATTGCACCCCGACATCACCGGCGAGACAGATGATCTCCATATTCACCGGTACACGAGGTTGGCACTGCTCCTTCTATTTGGGGGTGTCTTGTTCCCGAACACTTCGGGAAATCTAGTGAGTATGCGATTTCTACATCATCTTCAGCAGCTAGATGAGTTACCCTAATACAGCTGGGGTGCTGCTGTGCTCGCTTACCTGTACAGGAGTATGTGCCGGGCTAGCATGGGCACCCAGAGCGACATACGTGGTTTTCTGCTGCTTCTAAAGGTGACAACAAATTCGAGTACTCTGTTCATTACTTCCAATTCTATATAGTTAAAATGACTCTTAAATTTTACGTCGACCTTTATGTTAGGTTTGGGCCTGGGAGCGGTTACTGCCGTTGCAGCCACCATTACCTCCTGTTGTAGCACCTCCGTTCCTCCCTCTAGCTACGAGGTGGGTTCTCCGGCGTGGGAACTACCGAGGTATTGATGCTCATCATAATCTCCCCCTTGTCAGGGATGTGTTGGATATGCTGGAGGCTGCACAGGTAAATAGCTACCTACACTGACTTGTTATAAATTCACATCCCTGGTGCGCATACTCACTTTTATGTTATTATTTGATAGTTCATCTGGATGTCATACATCGACGAGTTGATAGCTGGCCTGCCCGATTATTGCTCTATCGATCAACAGCTTTGGAGCACTTCCGTCCCGCTGATGTGCCTCGATGTTGTGGAGCATCATGCCACAGAGCGGGTACTTTGCCAGTTTGACCGTCCGCAAACTATACCAAGGAGCCTGTATGGGTGGCTACACATTATCAGCGGGATGATCGTTCAAGGGTGGACGACGCATTTGTAGCATGGCTAGAGGCGCAGGTCCATATTTGGGACAGCGAGAGGACCTGATTCCTCCACTTCTAGATCGACTATATTTGAGTCTATGTAGTACGTCAGGATTNCACCCGACTGATGATCGGGAACCCCGTTCATCAGGCTGGCGGTCGGTTCAGACCATACGCCGGGAGGCACGAGGCACTGGTATGTTTTTGTTGGAACCCATACTTATAACTTTGATATAGCATTATGTAATTAATATTTTAAATGTTGTGTAGGCTATTGGTCATCATATGGTCTACCAGTTGGGACAGGAGATGCAGCAGCATGCCGACAATCCTGCAGTCGTTGAGTATTGCCGGCGGGTGGTGGAGCTAGCTCTCTGGACACTGCAGCGAGCCAGAGAGGACGAGAGGTTAGATCACGCGGCTGAGTATGTGGCACCAGAGCAGCACCATCGGGGTAGGCCTGTCCCACGAGGCAGGGGTCGGGCACGAGCCAGGCTGCCCCACGAGGCAGGGCTATCCCACGAGGCAGGGGTGCCCCACAGGGTCGTGGGGGACGGCGAGGAGGTGGTCCCCAGCAAGGGGGCGTTGAGGCACCTGTTGACCCACCTGTTGAGGCACCTGCTGATGATCTTGGAGATGATCGCCCGAGTTATTTCCCTTAGCTAGACGAGCCTTCCAGCAGCATGCCGTCGTACAGCCTTCAGCTGGATCTGCCAGCATCGCAGGTCACCCCGTCAGATCCATTATTGATCATGGGTACATTCGACGGAGATGTAGACCAGTTCTTTTCAGGCCCATCTACCGCAGCTGAGCATCGACAGACCCGAGACGTGGATGGCGGGCGGAGGTTGAGTTTTGGCTCATCCCCGGCGGTTGATGCGGATCTATCACAGGCGTAGGTATGTTTGTGTTATTGTTAAATTTTAATTTGTTTTCTTTTCCTTAATGATTTGCCATAAATTAATTTTTAATTTTCTTATTAAGGCTTCGTCCCAGCCCATCACCAAGGGCATTGTATGCGATAATGAGGACACCGCGGATGCTTATACTCAGGAGCCCGACGAGACCATGGTGAGAAAATGTTTTTGACTTAACACGTACAGTACTAATATACATATTAATATGCTAAGCTTAGTAATTGTTTTGTAGGTTGCTGACGATCATGCTGCTGTGCATCCTCACATACAGAGGCGACGTGATGAGGATGATCCTGATAGTGTACCCGGGCGACAGGGGATGCGCCTCATGCCAACGGCTGCATTGAAGCACAGAGGCTGTGGGACTCATTGATTTCTTTTTGTTTGTATTTTGTGTAAATACTACATTATGTAAATAATGGCAAGAATTGTATTTTAACAGCAATTTTATTTTAACACAATTTGAAAAACAATTTTATTTTAACAGTACAACACAAACACAAACATAGCAAACCTAACATAACATAAATTTAGTACAACTAATGAAAACACATGACACGGAAAACATAAAGATACAGTACTACGCTCAACACATACATGTCATTGGTTAGTCACGACCGCCTAGTATTCTCTGCTCCAACCACTTGAGTTGGTCTACCAGCTAATTTCTTTCTTCTTCCACCTCCTTGAGTTTCTCCTTCAACTCCGCAACTTCTCATTTGTACTGTCGTTCATATTCCCACTACTTCAAACACAAACTATGAAGAGAATTCAACTACTCTTTGTAGTATTCCTGCTGACAGGGTTCATCAATCCATACCTCAAAATTGCATGTAGGTTCGTCGGGTTGCCTATAAAACTTGTTCATACACGCCCAGTAGAGGCGTCCAGCTTCTTCCCAACAGTCGAACATCATGCATCTTTTGCCGCACTCGCACCTTGGGACATAAAGGGGTTGTTAAGACATTTGTTAAAGCGTAAAGAAAAACCTTAGTTTTAAGGAAATATTTGCTATTGGTTATTGTTAAGTGCAGAAAATAAGTAGAATGCGCTCGTTATTTATAGGCAAGACAATACACAAAATGCAGTATAATCTGCGCTTTACATAGTAAATTTTTCTGAAATGAAACAGCTTTTGCGCAATCGGTTCAGCTTTTTCAGACCGACAAGACAACATACAAAGCGCAGTATAATACCACGCTTTACGCAGTAAATTTTTCTGAAACGAAACAGCTTTTACGCAGTCGGTTCAGCTTTTTCAGACCGACAAGACAACACACGAAACAGCCTTTATTTTCTTGTACGTTGCTTTAGTTATTTTCTTCGATTCCTTTTTTAAGCACACAGGCTATGGGACACATTGATTTTTGTTTTTGTTTGTATTTTATGTAAATATTACATTATGTAAATAATGGCAACAATTTTATGTTAACACTAAAACACAAACACCGTACCATAGCAAACCTATCATACCATAAATTCAGTACAACTAATGAAAACTCATGACACGGGAAATATAAAGATACAGTACTACGCTCAACACGTACATGTCATTGTTTAGTCACGACCGCCTAGTATTCTCTGCTCCAACCACTTAAATTTATCTTCCAGCTTATTTTTTTCTTCTTCCACCTCCTTGAGTTTCTCCTTCAACTCCGCAACTTCTCGTTTTGATTATCGCTCTCTTTCCCACTGCTTCAAACACACACTATGAAGATGCTGCAACTTTTCTTTGTAGTATTCCTGCTGACAGGGTTCATCAATCCATACCTCAAAATTGCATGTAGGTTCGTCGGGTTGCCTATAAAACTTGTTCATACAAGCCCAGTAGCGGCGTCCAGGTTCTTCCCAACAGTCAAAACTCATGCATTTTTGTCGCACTCGCACCTTGGGACATAAAGGGGTTGTTGAGACATTTGTAAAATAGTAAAGAAAAACCTTGATTTTATGGAAATATTTGCTATTGGTTATTGTTAAGCGCAGAAAATAAGTAGAATGTGCCCGTTATTTATAGGCAAGACAACACACAAAACGCAGAATAATACTGCACTTTACATAGTAAATTTTTCTGAAATGAAACAGCTTTTGCGCAGTCGGTTCAGCTTTTTCATACCGACAAGACAACAGACAAAATGCAGTATAATACCGTGCTTTACATAGTAAATTTTTCTGAAACGAAACAGCTTTTGCGCAGTCGGTTCAGCTTTTTCAGACCGACAAGACAACACATAAAATGCAGTATAATACCGCGCTTTACATAGTAAACTTTTCTGAAACAAAAAAACAATGTCTTGATTTTTTCTTTGTTATCTTTTATTTTCATGTTTGTTGCTTTAGTTATGGTTGTTGTGCTTTTATCTCTTCGAATATTATGTTATGAAATTTCAATCTTCAGATTGGTCTTCTTTACTAACACCAATAAGTTGAACGTTGGACTACCGTATCATCATCCCAATTCAAAAGTTCATGTTAAAAAATAAGATGTAACAAGACTGTTGAACATAATTTTATTGATAGATATTGCAACATACACAAGTACAGACACTTATTACAAAAAATATTACGAAAACCAAAGACTAGGTGCATCCTTGATAGTTGGGTACATTCGACGAACTTGCACCAGGAGCTGGATTACTCCCACCCCCCCCCCCACCCACCCACCCACACCAGCTGAAGGACATTTACGATGGTCGTGACCTGTTTGCGAGCATATGCCACATTTACGCGCATAAACGGTATCACCAACATCCATTTGGTTCCATATACGTGTTCTCTTTTGCACTTGCAACTTGCGCAAATAGTCATTGTTACACACCATTATAAAAAGTTCCGGCGGCCAATAATATTCAGCACCCATTGGCTGCAACTGCCCACTATATGTGTCTACGTATGCAGCAACACTGTATTGCCTATCAATATAGTTGGTTGCCCCTAAACCAACTTGTTGAAAGCACTTCAAGGCATGTGCGCACGGCATGTGGTAGATGGTCCATTTCCCACATGAACACAACCTGCTGGCTTCATTCACCATCTGTAGATTATTCCCCTGCTGTCCGCGGATAGCGGTGCGAACTTCAAAAACACCCGGTCGTGATCGTACTGTAAAAATGAATGCCAATGTGCTCGCCTCCTGTACTTCTCAAATCTTCTCATCGGTATTGGCATAAATTGAACACCCCTGTCCATCAATTCCGATGCAGCTCTATGCCTTTCAACAAACCTCTCCGCAATCTGTTTGGATGTCATCCGGATCATGGCAGTGACAGGCAATCCACGTGCAGACTTCAATAAGACGTTGAATGACTCCGACACATTTGTAGTCAGGGCTCCCCATCATCTGCCGCCATCAGCATGCAATGTCCACATGTGAAGCTCATGTCCCATCAGCCAAGTATATGCTCGTGGATCAATCTGCTGGATCGCTTCCATGCGCCTCATGAATTTGCGCTGCTGGTGCTCAGTTGCAGCCATCCACATTAAATCATGCAAGGCCTTGTCGTGATATTTCTTCTAAAAATTGGCCATCAGGTGCCTCATACAGTAACGGTGGTATGCATAGGGTTCCTGCCATCCAGGCAAATGCCATACGGAACTTAAAATACCACCATGTCGATCAGATATTAGACAAATACCTGAACGTTGTTTGATAACGTGCTGCTTCAGGTGGTTCAAAAAAAGCGTCCACGTCGCTTCGCTTTCATTGGTACAAATTGCAAAAGCTAGTGGAAATATTTGCCCGTTGTCATCTACTGCAACTGCAATCAAAAGCTTAATATCATATTTTCAATAGACATGAGTACCGTCTATGGAAATTACAGGACGACAATGCACAAAACCATCAATTGCTGGTTTAAATGACCAGAACACATAGTTGAAAATATATTCGGGTCTGTCCAGACTTCGCTCACGCCTCCATTCAACAATAGTCCCGGGGTTAAAGTGTTGCAGTGCGGCCATGTACCTGGGCAGAGATGAAAATGACTTATCCCAGTCACCATAAATAATTTCAAAGGCACGTTTGCGCCCGAGATATGCCTTTCTTTTGGTTATAGTACACCCATACTCCTGGTGGACGGTTGTAATACACTCTTTAATCTTGAACCTAATGGACACTTCCAAGTATGGAATCAAGACAAGAGAAATCAAGTCTACATCCAGGTTGAAGTGATTCTCATTGAATGTGTCCATTTCACATATGTGGGTGCTAATATATTTACCCACTTTCCACAATCCTGATTTCTTCTTGCTGGCGCGCAACATCCAGTGACAACCCATAAAGTCTCTACGGCATACAGCCTTGTATACCTCCGTAGTTGACTCCCTTACCGTCATCTCACGGCACTCTCTTACGCTGTAGATTTTCACAGCTCTGATTAGGCGAGCTTTATCGGGTAAATACATGCCCTTTTCCAGCACCTCTAGTCTAGACTCATCCCACATTGCTGACCGAAATTCGTCAGCATCCCTTGTGAAGGAATCCACGTCCGGCATACTTGGAAAATTATCAAGGTAGGGAATATTCGCTCATGAAACGGCACGTGGGACTCGTACACTCTTGGTCTAACGGGAGGTGGAAGAGCATGCTCCCTCGTCAGCTCAGGTTCGACATTAACTTCCTCCTCATCATCACCCTCATCAGGGAAGGGTGTGTCATCTCCAGACTCATCGGCATTGTTGTCATAATCACTATCATCTTCCTGACTCTGCGCATCTGCCAATCACGAGTAAATACGTCGTCTATGGCCAACTGTGTGAGGTCAGGAACATCAAGTTGCTCGTTTTCACTGGACAAAAACAACAAAATGATAAGCTACTCAACTAGATAAATACTTTACATATAGCTATATCATTTTACTTACAAGTCGTACTTGTCACGACCCAATTTCCATACCCGATCGTGATGGCGCCTCTCGTGAAGACAAGGCCAGCCAACTAACCCAATCCGTTTCTTTAACAATTATTAAACATAAATGTATAGATAAATATAGCTTAACGACAATAATAACCATTTTGTACAACCCAACACAACCCGACCGGGGTGTCACAAGTCATGAGCATCTAAAGAAACCTGAAAACAAATACAGGGCCAATAATAATATATAAGGAAAAATCCTGGAAATCAAAAGACAACATCCGGTGCCGCGAACGCTGGCGGTCACCTTACTCAGCTACAATAGCCATACCTTCAATCAGCTAATAACCCGCTACCGGGTGAACAATACCTGCAACTGCATGCGAGGTGCAGGGAGTAAAGTGAGTACTTCCAACTCAATGAGTAATAAGAGTAAATAATAACTGAGAGGCAAGAAATCACGTAAGAGCACTCCATCATGCTATATAGGACAGTACAACCCTTTTTAGAAAACAGTAAGACCGTGAAGAATCCTTTAGAAAATATCTGGCTCAGTTTAAAAAACCTCTTTTGAAAATATCCTTTTACAACAGTCAAGCAAATGAATACGTATTCAGATAATGCAAGTCCGCACATAAGTCAGCCCCTCGGGCACAGCACTCCACAAACAGTTAACACCAAAGCGTCTGGTAAACAGTACAAGCAATAGCATGGATGCCAATGATATGAGAGTGCTAAATGTCATGACACGTAGTACAAACAGGAACCAATGCATGAATGCAATGCAATGCATATGACCGCTGCGGCGCGCAGCCCGATCCATTTGGGTACCCGCACTCACTGTGGGGGTTCAGACTCCGGAGGGGCTCCTACAGCCCAAGCGCAATATCATCATAGTATCGCTGCGGCGTGCAGCCCGATCCATCCTCAGTCCAGAACATGCAAATGAGCCACTCGGGCAATGTCAAGTAATAGCTTTTAACTCAAAACATCAGAAAAATGCAATTTAAGTCTTTAAACTTAATAGTACTAGCACATTCTAAAACAAGGGTTTAACGTACTAGGACTAAATACATTTATCATGCTAAGTGTCATGAAAACAAGTGATAATAATCCCTAAAGGATTCAAATAATCGGCACGAAGCCCAAAACATGGCAATCAACCCAAATCACGATAGCATCAAGTAGGTTTCAGTCAATTACGCAGTAAAATCAACAACCGGGACGGACCAAGTCGCAATCCCCAACGGTGCTCTACCCCACGCTCATACCTGGCGTGCAAGTCACCACAATACAGCACTATGATGTGCAAATCCGGGGTTTCAAACCCTCAGGATATCATTTACAAGTATTACTCACCTCGTACCGGTGAAATCCTTAGCTCGCGACGCCTTTGCCCCTCAATCGGCCTCCACGCGCGTCGAATCTAACCAAAACCAGAGCGAATACATCACAATATGCTAAGGGAACAATACAATCAAAAATAATCGAAAATTAGCAAGAATCTCGAAACTAGCAAAACCCGAGCCTCGGGCCCCGCTTCTCGAAAAATTACAAAATTCACATCACCTGGTTCCTCGTCTCACCACGAGTCCATACATATAAAATTTACCAAAATCGGAGTTCGTTTGACCCTCCAAATTCCATTTTTACATCATAATTTTCTCAAACCCTAACTTCCATTTTTAACCTTTAATTCCTTGGATTTTCAGTGTTAATCCATGATTTTACACCATAATATCATAATCTAAGTCTAAGAATCCATACCTGATGATAGCCCTCGAAACCCTCTTCAAAAATCGCCCAAAATCTCCTTAGTCCGAAGTCCAAAATGTTTCTTCTCTTTCAAAATCGTGAAAACACTGTTCACTTAAACTCAGCCAGGTTTCGCTTCTGCGGTTGGGATACCGCACCTGCGGCTCCCGCTTCTGCGCAAAATAACCGCTTCTGCGGTCTAACTTAAAATCCTCAGGACCGCTTCTGCGGTCACCACCCGCTCCTGCGATGTCCGCTTTTGCGGACTGCCTTCCGTTTCTGCGGAAATTGCCAAGCCCTCAAGGACCGCTTCTGCGATCACAGCTCCGCTTAAGCGGCTCCGCTTCTGCGGTCCAAGACCCGCAGAAGCGAGAATACCAGAAACAGCATGCCTTCAGCTGTATGAAATTCCAAAAACTCCCCGTTAGCCATCCGAAATCATCCCGAGGCCCCCCGGGACCTCAACCAAAAGCACCAACATGACTTAAAACATTATCCAAACTTATTCCAATCATCAAAACACATCAAACAACACTAAAATTATCGATTCTCATCGGATTCAAGCCTAAGTTTCTTAAAAACTTCCGAATTACGCATTCGATCAAAAACCCAACCAAGCGACGTCCGACTGACCTGAAAATTTGCAGACATATCCAAAATCACCTAACGAAGCTACTGCAACTCTCGGAATTCCATTCCGACCCTCGGATCAAAATCTCACCTATCAGCCGGAATTCGCCAAAATACTAACTTCGTCAATTCAAGCCTAGTTCTACACCGGACCTCCAAAATCAATTCCGATCGCACTCCTAAGTCACAAATCATTTCCCGAAGCTAACCGAATCACCGGAAATCACATTCGAGCCTTCTAACTCATAAGTCAACGTCCGGTTGACTTTTCCAACTTAGGCCTTCCTTAAAGAGACTAAGTGTCTCATTTCTTATCAAAACCAATCCAAATCAACTCTAACACACCACATACCGATAACGAAACATAAAGAAGCATAAAATGGGAGAAATGAAACAGTAACACATGAGACGACGGGTCGGGTCGTCACATCCTCCCCAACTTAAACTAACGCTCGCCCTCGAGCGTATCCAGAGTTGTTCTAAAAGCTAACCAACAGCTGAATAACTTTACCAAGCATATACCCTGGATGATCCCACGTCACCCTATCTTACATAGGTCCGACAACACAACATAGCTGAAATTTCACAGTCCATCTAGACCATAAATCGTAGAATCACATTGCACTTTCCGAAATCATACACAAGATCAGGACCTCACATCTATACTCAGAATAGGCCCGAACCAACTGTAATAACCTATACCTGCAACCTTAGTGAAATCATATGATGTACTACATAACCCAAACACTCGAAACGATAACTTCTATTCACAGTAGTTGCCCATAACAACCAAATACCGGCAGAAAACCTCTCATTAGCTAAAACCTTATTCCCACAGTTTCCAATACTGCCAACGATAAATGAAACACGCTCTAAACCGTAATCATTTCTCATACCAACCATTCATGAAATCGTTTCCCTTTTGACTAATACCACAACAGATTTCCGGGCCAAACCTCGATATTATCCTTCTAACAAGCTGAAATCAAATCTGTTCGTATTCCTCAATGACTCCAACGATCACCTCGAATCCAACACATCACTCTGGTGCTACGACACCTCAATACAGGCCTACGCCACGACTTGCATAATACACGCACCAGCAAGAAACGGTCTGAACATACTCAAATCATGACAATTGACTCAAACGAAAGAGCTGTACATCAAGCTCATCAGTACCATCACAACACAAGGCTGAGACCCCGTCTCACATCATAGAAATAGAATGCCTGAATCTACCTCGAAGGGTCATAACTCCACGTAGCCTCGCTACGATGCGCGATCATATCCAAACACTGCTACACATGAAGCACCTCAATACACTATGATCAAAATCCGACAGCTACACACAATTTGATGTCTGAAACCAAAGCAATTCATTACCCCCAACGGTGAAGCAAGTAATATACACCATTCAATCCTGAAAGGACACAACCGACGCGCTATTCGCCGAGCAACACCCAATACGGACTTTCCTCAGAAACCAGGAAGCAAGGTATATAAGGTAACATATGGAAAACTATTCTCAACATCACACTGTTGTGGCGTGCAACCCGATCCAGATAACATACCCGTGGCGGCGTGCCACGCGATCCACACAAATATCTCACATAGGGAGATGCACATCGAACCAAATTTGTTCATTATAACAAAATACCGAGTATCGGTCGTAAGCATACTGAGTGCATAATGGTATCTACATATAACGTTGTAAGCTACAAAACTCAAACACAACTGAGGTCCCCCCCTTCAACTTCCACTATGAATCTCGATAGCACCGCACTATATGTGCCCACAGTCCGAAAGTCATAACGCCTCACCGCATAGAAAAAGAAAAAACTCATAGATCTTCCCAAATCACCAACCAGTTCAAGAACAATCGAATCAACCTATCCCTCAGCAATACAGCTCGGGGCTAACCAAGCTAACTCAAGCTAAATACGTAGCCACATTGGCCTGCCAACGAACTCAATACCAGGAAGCCTGAAGCTGCTCCTTCTACTACTATGACTCCTGCCAGAGCCGTACAATACGGTGCCCGGCACCAAATAAATACCGAAATCCACAATCTCACCCAGCGACATGCCCGGCCACAAGAAACGCATCCGGAAAAAAAAAAGTCCCTCAATACCAGAACTAAATCAATGGTAGAACCGCTGCACTGACATCCGCCACGAAGGCCTAATTAAGAAAAGCCATCCTTCCCAGCGTCCGCTGGCCTTTGGAATGCAACACACTCTGCTATAACATAATCCGATGCACCTCGCCACGCAGCCTGTGGCATTTTCCGACATAGTCCATGGCACAGCCCTCTCGAATAACCCAACACTGAGACAACCAGTCTACATCTCAACATCATATCCAAAATCTAACATACCAACGAAGAAAGATCCGTTCGGGCCGCTAACGGTATCGATACACACGGTTTACAACCACTGCATAGCCGGAACATGAGAACTCCCAGTCTCCGACTCCGTATAGCACACGAATCACTGAACCTGATCCCAGATTCCACCGTATGAACACATATCACACTTCACGTACCCAATCATCCCACGAAAGGTATTCTAAAGTTTCCCTGTGCCATCAACCACACTCAGATATCAACAGTCGATCAAGCATGAAACACCGCCATACTAACGTAGCATCCTCCGCTTACATCACCTTGCCCTTTTTACTGAACATATACCCCCGTCAAATTACTAGAATAGCAATACCATTTCCTTAATCGTCTGAAGATCAATTCTTTAATCACCTACAGCTGCCCGTGCTGCTTACGAATTAATGACTTTCCATTCTTAACTGAACTGAATCCTCGAACACGCAAATCTCAATTCTTCACCACATACCGCGTATACATAACCCACTAGGATAACACGAGAACTCCATCTCCCTTTTTCCTAACCACCAACATCTATGTACTCTATTAGTCAAGAACTCTCCATTCAATCCCATCCAGAAGAGAAATCATTACACATTCCATGCTTCGCATGCCCATAGACTATATATACGTCTCTAAACCACGGTAACACTCATCAAGAACTCTCGTACAATTCCATTGCACAAGCTAAACTGCCAGGACTGAATCCTTCTACCCGAACCAAGCCAAGCAAGCTGTCAGAACTCAAGAGCCTTGCTGCACAATACCTGTAAAAGTCCATTGCCTCGAACACATACGAAGAATTAATCATATCTTTACCATACCGATTCGGTCTACTATCAAGCTATTCCATCTATCTAATTTCCCTTTTGATTCATCATCCACTTGATATTTCTCCCTCGTTGTAGCATCGCAATGCCTCAATCCAAGCTTACCACACGAGACTCGGACATAAGACCACACTGTCTAAGACCCATAGGCCACTGAATACTCTCTCAATTGTTTCCCAGAAATACCACATTCCTGAATACTTTACTCTGAAGAACTTTCTCCGAGTCTAAATTCGCTTCCTTTACTTTCCAGGTACCGACACATAGGATCCCATGATCAACATAAAAATACCACAAGTCTTGACATTTTCTATTGAAAACACTGTCTTTAGTCACATACACAGCCTTAAAACACCTGAGTGTTACATGTAGATTCTTGAACACATTAAAACCATTCTTGAGAGTCATTCACTCTTATTCATCTACAACTTACCTGATTTAACGAACAGAGCCACTCGTGCTTTATTGACAATCGATACCGTAAAGTGAGACCCGCATCCCAATACAACCAAGCAACTTCCTGCTCTATGCACCGAGCATTCTTCACCAACAACGACTCTAGACATTCCATAATTCTCATACTCTATGGAACATAATATAACCTTTGTCGAAATTTTTGCTTCACTCATGCCATCCTCGGCTCGATTTCTGCAACTAGAACTGATTTGCCAGCATACCTCGAAACGGAACCAACATAGCACATAACCGTGCGATCAGCTAATCAACAGCAACCTCCCCAACTTGGCTCAAGCCATATATCAAGACACACTCGATAACCCATAATACTTTTACTCTAATGATGTCACAATATCATAGTGAGATTAAACTCAAATCATCTACAAGTTTTGTGAAAGCACAGATCATCTAGCACTGAAATCCTCTACAAATCTCGCATTCATCCCCATACCAGTTGAGTCCACTCCCTTGAGCGACCCGAATTTATCAAATTTCAACACGTACTCTTCAATTACACATGAGATCTTTCTAGCATACACATAGGGACCATGCCACTTAAGAACACTCCGCAGGAGATAACCCACCTGCTTCACCTCAATTTAGTATTTCAGCACACCTTCCATCGACATACACATAGCACAGTCATTTAGTATTCCTGAGTCTGAACTCATACCGCCACACGTAATCCACTTCACTCCCCAGCTAGGAGACACGAAAATATTCTTCACGCGCCCATAACTCGGACTACACATCAAATCACAACAGGAATCGAACACTTAACAGCTCATCTATTATTCAGCAGACTCCTTCGTCACTACCACGATCACATGGATACATCTCGCAGTACTAACATACTCATCACATGGATATCCAACCGCCATTCCGGCTAATAAGGACAATACTGAACATATAAGTTCAGAACACTTGCTCACACAATCAGCACCTCAGTGCTTAAGCCATAGGCAAAGATCCGGCCTCAAGTCCTCCAGACTGACCCAACATCAAACTCACGGAAATTATATCTCGCCCCTTGATCGGGGAATCACTACCCATCAAGGCACATACAGAACTTAGCGCTCGCGTGCCCATACAGACGTGTGGAAGGAATTTCAAGAGTTATATCTCAAGCTGAATCAAGTACGCACGATAAGAATTCCAAGAATGGGAAGTTTTCCTAAAGGTTCTGCAGCCTCTCGAGGATAAATACAGACGTCTCCGTACCGATCCGCGAGACTCTACTAAACCTGCTCATGACTTGTGAGACCTAGTAACCTAGGCTCTGATACCAACTTGTCACGACCCAATTTCCATACCCGGTCGTGATGGCGCCTCTCCTGAAGACAAGGCCAGCTAACTAACCCAATCCGTCTCTTTAACAATTATTAAATATAAATGTATAGATAAATATAGCTTAACGACGATAATAACCAGTATGTACAACCCAACACAACCCGACCGGGGTGTCACAAGTCACGAGCATCTAAGAAACCTGAACACAACTACAGGGCCAATAATAATATATAAGGAAAAATCCTGGAAATCAAAAAACAACATCCGGTGCCGCGAACGCTGGCGGTCACCTTACTCTGCTACAATAGCCATACCTTCAATCAGCTAATAACCCGCTACCGGGTGAACAATACCTGCAACTGCACGCGAGGTGCAGGGAGTAAAGTGAGTACTTCCAACTCAGTGGTAATAAGAGTAAATAATAACTGAGAGGCAAGAAATCACATAAGAGCACTCCATCATGCTATATAGGACGGTATCAATCTTTGAGAAAACAGTAAAACCGTGAAAATCCTTTAGAAAATATCTGGCTCAGTTTAAAACCTCTTTTGAAAACATCTTTTTCCAACAGTCAAGCAAAAGAACGCGTAATCAGATAGTGCAAGTCCGCACATAAGACAGCCCCTCGGGCACAACACTCCACAAACAGTTAACACCAGGGCGTCTGGTAAACAGTACAAGCAATAGCATGGATGCCAATGATAAAGTGCTAAATGTCATGACACGTAGTACAAACAGGAACCAATGCATGAATGCAATGCAATGCATATGACCGCTGCGGCGCGCAGCCCGATCCATTTGGGTACCCGCGCTCACTGTGGGGGTTCAGACTCTGGAGGGGCTCCTACAGCCCAAGCGCAATATCATCATAGTATCGCTGCGGCGTGTAGCCCGATCCATCCTCAGTCCAGAACATGCAAATGAGCCACTCGGGCAATGTCAAGTAATAGCTTTTAACTCAAAACATCAGAAAAATGCAATTTAAGTCTTTAAACTTTAACAATATGACTGCACATTTCAAAACAGGGTTTAACTCAGGACTGAAATCATTTAATATGCTAAGTGTCATGAAAACAGTGATAATAATCCCTAAAGGATTCAAACAATTGGCACGAAGCCCAGAACAAAATCAACCTAAATCACGATAGCATCAAGTAGGTTTCGGTCAATTACGCAGTAAAATCAACAACCGGGATGGACCAAGTCGCAATCCCCAACGGTGCTCTACCCCACGCTCATACCTGGCGTGCAAGTCACCACAATACAACACTATGATGTGCAAATCAGGGGTTTCAAACCCTCAGGATATCATTTACAAGTATTACTCACCTCGGACCGGTGAAATTCCTAGCTCGCGACGCCTTTGCCCCTCAATCGGCCTCCACGCGCGTCGAATCTCACCAAAACCAGAGCGAATACATCACAATATGCTAAGGGAACAATACCCAATCGAAAACAATCGAAAATTAGCAAGAATCTCGAAACTAGCAAAACCCGAGCCCCGGGCCCGCTTCTCGAAAAATTACGAAATTCGCAACACCGGATTCCTCGTCTCGCCACGAGTCCATACATATAAAATTTACCAACATCGGAGTTCGTTTGACCCTCCAAATTCCATTTTTTACATCATAATTTTCTCAAACCCTAACTTCCATTTTTAACCTTTAATTCCTTGGATTTTCAGTGTTAATCCATGATTTTACACCATAATATCATAATCTAAGTCTAAGAATCCATACCTGATGATAGCCCTCGAAACCCTCTTCAAAAATCGCCCAAAATCTCCTTAGTCCGAAGTCCAAAATGTTTCTTCTCTTTCAAAATCGTGAAAACACTGTTCACTTAAACTCAGCCAGGTTTCGCTTCTGCGGTTGGGATACCGCACCTGCGGCTCCCGCTTCTGCGCAAAATAACCGCTTCTGCGGTCTAACTTAAAATCCTCGGGACCGCTTCTGCGGTCACCACCCGCTCCTGCGATGTCCGCTTTTGCGGACTGCCTTCCGTTTCTGCGGAAATTGCCAAGCCCTCAAGGACCGCTTCTGCGATCACAGCTCCGCTTAAGCGGCTCCGCTTCTGCGGTCCAAGACCCGCAGAAGCGAGAATACCAGAAACAGCATGCCTTCAGCTGTATGAAATTCCAAAAACTCCCCGTTAGCCATCCGAAATCATCCCGAGGCCCCCCGGGACCTCAACCAAAAGCACCAACATGACTTAAAACATTATCCAAACTTATTCCAATCATCAAAACACATCAAACAACACTAAAATTATCGATTCTCATCGGATTCAAGCCTAAGTTCTTTAAAAACTTCCGAAACTCGCATTCGATCAAAAACCCAACCA